>NW_011637128.1:0-259 GCF_000512975.1 Sesamum indicum
TTTTTCGTTCAAAATGTTTGAAAGTGACCAAATTAATTTGGACCGATTTTTGGAACATTTGGCTATATGTTCTTATAAATGCATTACAAATATTTAGAAAGAGGTCATGCCTGACCGTTCCAATTTAGGACGGGCACCGTAACACATTGTTAGAAACTGTTCTTAATATTAAACTTTTCTAAAAAAATTATTTTTTTAATTGGAATGGACTGGGCTAAATTTAGAATGGCTATATTATTTACATCGGTTTACTTTTGGA
>NW_011637129.1:0-259 GCF_000512975.1 Sesamum indicum
AGACACATTGGTGAATGTTGGGGAGCCCGATCAATTATATGTTATCGATGCCGTCAACCGGGACATATTGTTAGGGACTGTCCTACATGGAGTGATAATTCCAGAGCACCTCAGACTTCAGAGTTTAGCAGTACGGGGGAAAACTCACAACGGGCAGGTACAAGCAGAGGACGAGGTAGAGGTGGTCGAGGTAGAGGAGTTGAGCATGGAAATTAAGAAGTAAAGAAATACTTATGGTGAAGGTCAAATGGAGTCATCA
>NW_011637130.1:0-259 GCF_000512975.1 Sesamum indicum
TTGCTTGAGTCTCCCCCAATACTCATAGAAACTTTCACCAGAGAATTGGCGTATTCCACTTATTTCTTTCTGGATGTTTGTAGTCCTTGAAGCGGGGAAGTAGTTCTCCAAAAATTAATTTTTTGAGCTCGTGCCAACTAACAATAGATCCCGAAGGCAAGGAGTAGAACCAATCTTTTGCTTTATCGCCCAATAAGAATGGAATGGCTCTTAGCTTGACTTGTTCTTCGGTGACTCCTTGAGGTCTCATGCCGGAACA
>NW_011637131.1:0-259 GCF_000512975.1 Sesamum indicum
AGAATTTAAGTGATGATAAGGGGTCGTGGTCGTCAGCATGGCATTGGCAGCGTCAAAATATCTGATTAAGCCCGACCCAAAACTAGACCAACTAATTAAGGTGCAGCCTCCACTCTTAAAATTCATTAATATTCATATTTATATTCTTGTTCGATCTGAGAAAATAGCATATTGGGAAAAGTTTCAGCCTCAATAGATTACACGTCTTTTAAAATATTATGCATGTCTTCAATTAGATCTTTTTAATCTAAAAATTGCA
>NW_011637132.1:0-259 GCF_000512975.1 Sesamum indicum
TCGATCATTTCCAGGTCTCACTCATTCTCTCACATAGACACACTCTGCGACAATATTTATATGCAGATGCGCTTAAATTTCATAATATGTATTGACTGTACAGAGAAGCAGTATTTGTGTTTCTTTGGAGCAATATCTTGGACTGGAACACGTTGACAATACCCCTAGAAAGCTCCTGCAGCAAATTTGGTAATCTATACCTTGTTTTATTTTCATTTTTTTTTACTAAATCTGATTGTTGCTCGGTGTTGATAATGTT
>NW_011637133.1:0-259 GCF_000512975.1 Sesamum indicum
TCTCCTGGATTCTGTGATCCCTTTTCCTGAATTTGATCAAATAAATGGGCTGATTATGTTTATATTTCTTGATATATTCAGGTGTTATGGTACGCTGTCACAAACTACAGGACATGGATTTTTGTCCTCCTCTACGGCTACTCCATGGGAGTCGAATTGTCAACTGACAACGTCATTGCTGAGTACTTCTACGACAGGTGGATTATTTCATATATTATTATAAAATTTCAATAGAATATTACATATAAATGGAATGATC
>NW_011637134.1:0-259 GCF_000512975.1 Sesamum indicum
AGGAAGACATAGTCCCCAACCTCAAACTCTCTCTCAGTTCTCTTCTTGTCTGCATAAGTCTTCATTCTTTGCTGTGCATTCTGGAGATTTTCCTTTAGCAATTGTGTGACCTTACTTTTGTTCTTCATTAATTCATCCACATCAGAGTGGAGACTCTGCAGATAGGGACCAATAGGCAGCTGATTTGGGGGGTATCCATATAATGCCTCAAATGGAGTAGCCTTTAGTCCTGAGTGAAAGGTAGTGTTAAACCAGAACT
>NW_011637135.1:0-259 GCF_000512975.1 Sesamum indicum
CTCTCACACCATCTCCCGAAAGTTAATCAACTTTAAGTTACCTTGACAGGTTTAAGATGAAAACAATTTTGGAAAATAGCTCGGTGTTCTATGATGAGAGATGGTGAATGATACGAGAGATGCCCATCTTTAAGAGTATATTTAGACAAAATTTCTAATCCAATATCCATAATATTATGCAGATAAACACTAACTATAGCTAAACCAAGGGTAACCACTAGTAACGAAGGAAAGTCCATGTTTGATAATGCCAAAACAA
>NW_011637136.1:0-259 GCF_000512975.1 Sesamum indicum
TGCTCTTTATCCCATTGGAATTCATCAATCCAAGCTTTGTCTTTGAAAGAAGAAATGCTTTTAAATCTCGCGAAAATGGACTTATTAAAGACGAATAGGCAGTGATGTATTTCGTTAAGTTCGAAGGGGAGATTGATTTGAAACCATCTTACCTGGCAACAATTGACAACTGAACTTCCTTCTTATTGACGGCGTTTTTTTGATTTGTTTTCAATTACCTTTCTTTCAGAACCTTACCTTAGGTCGATCTGCTAAAACT
>NW_011637137.1:0-259 GCF_000512975.1 Sesamum indicum
TACTCAAACTCAACATTGCTATACTCTACTTATTTTCTACTTTGCATTTAGAATGCATGTCTTAGATACCATTTTCCATTTTCTTTATTTTTGAGATTTACTTTATGGAATACAATCGATCAAAGATGAATGTGAAAATCCAAGGATTGTCCTCAATTTCCGAACCTAGGCATATATCATGGAAAAGCCACTTCCATCGGACATGCAAAAGGAGTCCTTGCTTAAGGAATGCTTGACGCTCAGGATTAAAGCATAAGGA
>NW_011637138.1:0-259 GCF_000512975.1 Sesamum indicum
GACCTAACCTTACATGCCAAATTTATGCATTTTCATGATTATATAATTTTTATTTGTGTTGGGCAGTTATAGTCCAATTTGACTGTTGGAAAATATAAAAACCATTCGTTAATGTACCAAGTAGATTGTGCACGGAGTGAGTCTATGGTCAGTCTAAGGTGGCCCTATACTATTACAAAGTAATTTATCCATCAAAATGTAGATGGGCCTTGTAATTTCTTCGTGGGCCTCCTTATCCTTGGACCTTCTTCTCCATGAG
>NW_011637139.1:0-259 GCF_000512975.1 Sesamum indicum
ACAAATTCTTTGGTCTAGACCAACGTTTGAGTCAAGCTTCGCCGAATTCTGATAACGTTCAAAATTTAGTTTTTTTTGCACGATTGTATTAAAGCAAGTTTGTTTCCCTTTTATACAAACTTGTAGTTATTATTATGCTATGCAAATTTAGTACACAAATTCTTGGGTCTAGACCAACGTTTGGGTCAAGTTTCGTCGAATCCTGTGAACGTTCATAATTTAGCTGGTTTGCTCGGTTTTATTAAAGTAAGTTTGTATC
>NW_011637140.1:0-259 GCF_000512975.1 Sesamum indicum
TGGCTCTACACATTCATATATTTCATCCGAATTTGCATCTAAAATACCGGGAGAGAATAGTCCGTTGGGATATAATTTGACGGTTTATTTGCCCGTGGGAGGGGGTGTAGTAGTGAACAGTGTTAGGAAAGGGAGCTTAGTAAGAATCGGAGATGTAAATTTACCTATAGACCTTATAGTGCTGGATCTGAAGGAGTTTGATGTGATTTTGGGGATGGATTGGTTAGCGCAATATAAAGCAATAGTTGACTGCTATAAA
>NW_011637141.1:0-259 GCF_000512975.1 Sesamum indicum
GTCTACCCGGAAGGAGTCTTGGAGGATGTTCTCGTACAGGTAAATGAATTAGTATTCCCTGCCGATTTCTATGTATTGGATATGAGGGAGGACAACTCCCCCAATTCCACATCAATCCTGCTAGGAAGACCATTCCTCAAAACGGCTTGAACAAAAATCGATGTGCACAGTGGAAGTCTCACTATGGAATTCGATGGTAAAATCATAAGATTCAACATCTATGAATCCATGAGGTATCCAACTGACTTACCTACCGCTC
>NW_011637142.1:0-259 GCF_000512975.1 Sesamum indicum
AAGGGAAAAGTTAACCATACAATATCATGAGAAATACTGAAGTAGACACGCATGCAAACCAGTGAAAACTCCACAGGACAAATTTAACTTTGCTGGAGAAAATACCCTCATAGCAGATGCACAGGGTTTTAGCAGATGTATAGCATGAGGAAAATCGGACCGTCGAGCAAGTTGTCTTGACAACAAGTCAAAAAGATCTTTGCGCCCTTACGCGCCAAACTTGGTGTCCTTGAGAGCAGCACTTACACAAGCGACCTAT
>NW_011637143.1:0-259 GCF_000512975.1 Sesamum indicum
AAAGTGGGCCTGGCCGCATTGGCCCAATTCGGAAACGGGCTGGACCGGGACTGTTGTCGGACCATAAAAATTGCATAAAAAGAATGGGCCTGGCCGCAGTGGACCAATTCGGAGGCGGGCCGGATCGGACCGGGTTCGGACCATAACAATGCGCAGAAAGTCGGCCGGGCCGCATTGGTCCAATTCGAAAACGGGCTGGACCGGGACTGTTGTCGGACCATAAAAATGCATAAAAATTGTGGGCCTGGCCGCATTGGCC
>NW_011637144.1:0-259 GCF_000512975.1 Sesamum indicum
ATGTAAATTTATATCAATTTATTTAATTATTTTTAATTTATTAATATATTAAATGAATTGATAAATTAATCATTTAATCACTATTTTAAAAAGAAAAAAAAATATGAAATTTCAACTCTTGCCCGTCATTTAATATTTATGTATATATATATATTTATAACGCGATAAATATAATATATTTATGTGAAGTGATGTTAAATATTCATTATTTTTTTATTATAAATACAAAAAAATTAATGTAAATATTAAATGAGGGGTA
>NW_011637145.1:0-259 GCF_000512975.1 Sesamum indicum
GTGTATTGTTGTGCATGTGCCCACCGCCTCACTTCAAACTCTCTCTCTCCTCACCCATTATATATATATATTATTTATGATATATATATAATATTAATATTTTATTTAATTAATTAAACTTTTCTCAAAATACCCATACATCCTTCCTAATTTTCTTAATTAATATAATTTGCCCCAAAACATTATAACGAACTCCAATTTAATCCGTTCAAGTTTTATTTTATCCCAAATTCAATCTATAATTTATTTACTAATTAAA
>NW_011637146.1:0-259 GCF_000512975.1 Sesamum indicum
CATTGAAATATATATAATTATGTGTAGTAAATAATAATTATGTTTCATAAATTATTAATTATTTATAATTAATCTCATCACTTCTACTATAATTAATTATAAATTAAAACATCACTAGGAGTAACTAGGACCAATTTAATCACGTTTTCAGCTGCGACTAGTTTCTATGATCACTTAAGACAATAGAGCAACTTTTAATAACATAATTATATATTTAATAAATAAATAATTATTATTTTTTATTTTGTCACTAATTATT
>NW_011637147.1:0-259 GCF_000512975.1 Sesamum indicum
TATCAGGAGGCGTAAAATAGGCCAACCAAAGAAAAAAGCAGCAAAATAGTTGCTTTAGCAATCTGGCAACGGAAAACCAAAATGATAGTCAGAGTTAACCAAAATGATAGAAGTTATTTATCAACATAAGTATCAAATTATGCTCTTTTTGTTCTTCCTAGTTAAAAAAGAGATGGAAAAAGAATTATCATAAAGGACCAAGAATTTTAAGTACATAGCCTCATATCAACTTGTCTCTGCCAGACAGGCATGCCAGTAA
>NW_011637148.1:0-259 GCF_000512975.1 Sesamum indicum
AATAAGATTCAACCTCAAAACAAAACAAGATATAATAATTGCAAACTCAAAGAACTCTGTCAGCAATATCAGAACAAGGATAAAGATAAATGCCATCCTGCCTATTTCATTTCGTTACATGTCTTTAAATTTAGTTGAATTTCGATTAAATTTTTTAGTAAGGTACATAATTATTTAGTGAGCACAGGCATAATCACAGTCGTAGTACAATGACCTATTTACAACGAGCAAATGAGGGATGATAAATATATAACAATCA
>NW_011637149.1:0-259 GCF_000512975.1 Sesamum indicum
TAGATAGAAATGAAGACTAGAAATCTAACAAGACGCAGATGGCATTCTTTGGCGCAGAAGATAAAAGCAACACCTCACTTCTTCTATGTTCAAAATGGAAGTAAAACATGTTCAATCGTGACACACACACACACACACCCCACACACACACAAACACACACACATGCACGCACCCTCCCACACACACACACACACACACACACACACCCTCCCACACACACACACACACACACCCCACACATACACACACACACACCCC
>NW_011637150.1:0-259 GCF_000512975.1 Sesamum indicum
AGTCATCAAGGTGGAGAGATCCTCGGTTGATGCAGAAATATGTTGGTCCTTTGCCTGTCCTTAGGCGTATTAGGACGGTGGCGTACAAGGTGGAGTTGCCGCCGTGGTGGATGAACCACAACGTTTTCCATGTCAGCCAATTGAAGAAGTATTCAGCAGACAAGGAAGACGATACTCGCAATCAACCTAGCCGCCCACAACTCGAATTGAAGAAGACGAAGGAGAAGGTGGCTGAAGCAATCCTAGATCACCGAGTGAC
>NW_011637151.1:0-259 GCF_000512975.1 Sesamum indicum
TGGGAAAGTTTGAGGATACACTCTACGAAAAAAACTTAAACATTAAGGAATTTCAGAGGGGTATTCCCCCCTTTTCCCAAGAAAGCCAAGAGGACCTCCTTTTTTGGAGTCTTTAGAAAGCAATATGGCCACAGTGAAAACCTCGGACCTCCCAGAAAAGTGACTTCATGCAGGCCACGTCTACAATAAAAAAAAAAAAAAGAGAGAGCACGAGAGACCTTTTGGGTCAAAAGGTTTGGCGAACCCCCCCTAGAAACAT
>NW_011637152.1:0-259 GCF_000512975.1 Sesamum indicum
GAACATTCTCAGAATTCCACGAAACTTGACCTAAATGTAGATCTAGACCCATACATTGGTGTGTTAAATTTACTAAGTGTAATAAAAACTACAAGTTAGTATGAAACCAAAAGAATCATTCTGTAACAAAATCGTTCAAAACAACTAAATTTTGAACGTTATCAGAATTGCACGAAACATGACCGAAAAGTAGGTCTAGACCCACGCATTAGTGTGGAAAATTTGCTAAGCGTAATAATAACTACAAGTTAACATGAAA
>NW_011637153.1:0-259 GCF_000512975.1 Sesamum indicum
CAGTCTCTGTTGTGTGCTTATGCATCCATTCTCCTCAGGTCTTGCTGAATGAAGTGGCCCCTAGACCTCATAATAGTGGACATCACACAATTGAGTCTTGTTTTACTTCACAATTTGAGCAACATCTGAGGGCTGTTGTTGGACTTCCACTTGGTGATCCATCAATAAAAAGTCCAGCTATCATGTATAATATACTTGGTGAAGATGAGGTAATGTGTTTGAATTGTCTTCTATAAACAGTATGATTTAATTAGTTTTT
>NW_011637154.1:0-259 GCF_000512975.1 Sesamum indicum
ATACTGGGGACTGCCAAAGGACATCGTCAGTGATCGGGACACCCGTTTCACTGGCGTCTTCTGGACCGAGCGATTTAAAATCCTTGGGGCCAAACTTTCTATGAGCTCGAGCTATCACCCACAATCTGACGGCCAAACGGAACACTTTAATTTGTTGTTGGAGGAATACCTTCGGCACTTTGTGCGACGTACGCAAAAAGATTGGGTGAAACTCTTGGATGTCGCTCAGTTGTGCTTCAATGCTCAAAAGAGCTCTTCG
>NW_011637155.1:0-259 GCF_000512975.1 Sesamum indicum
GGTTTTATTATAAATTAATGGCATTAGATTATATTGGGATTGTTCTATTAATTTAATAAGTTGGATCTTACCAAATAATAAGGATAATTTGGGCATGTGTATTTAATTAGATTAAATACAAGTTGGTCTCAATTAAATGTATTTTTTTATTAAATTGAATTTTAATAAAAAATCATTGGGTTTGTATCTTAAGAGTATAAATCGTCTAAGCCCAATTTTTTTGAGCCCATAGAAAATTCCATCGAAGGAAATAATTTCT
>NW_011637156.1:0-259 GCF_000512975.1 Sesamum indicum
CTAAGAATATGAAAGATCATATTAAACATCTTGAACGATTTTCTGATGCATGTCATAAAGAAGGTTTAGTGTTTTCTAAGAAGGAAGCTACTAACCAACAACAGAGTTAGTCAGGTGCAAGATTTAAAATTTTTAAATACTTAACAAATTTCTCAACAGGAAGACACTTAGTACCCATATCAGCTGGATTTTCCTCAGTTTTAATCTTTTCTAATTTTATAACATCTTTCCCAACAATGTCAGGTATGAAATGATACCT
>NW_011637157.1:0-259 GCF_000512975.1 Sesamum indicum
TTTCAAGAAGAAGACTCCTTCTTCTTTTATAAACAGTGCGAACAGCAACTAACTCCAACTAACAGCAAAACGCACTTTCACTAAAGGAAACGCTAAAGCAACTATAAAAGAAAGAAATGCGATAATGGAAAGGAATTATAACTTAAAGAGACGCGTTCAAAGTTAAAAACACGTGAGTCGAAAATGCAATCAAGCTCTGCCTTCTTCTTCCTCTTGTTAGTACTCTGTTCAACAGCAGCTGGAATAGAGCAGCTGCAGA
>NW_011637158.1:0-259 GCF_000512975.1 Sesamum indicum
AGATTTCCATCGTTTGGATCCGTCACGCACAGTATCTAGTGAAGGACGAACTACAACCTCCCCATTTTGCTTCGTTGGGGCAATGAAAGATAGTGTTTTCAGGGACGAATTGTTGAATGTGTCAGCAATTTTATCATTAACAATCCCATTAGAACCAGTGTGAAGCGGAATGTTCCCAATAAACAAGTGAAAGGGTGTCTATTTTTTCCCCAGGTTGCTGTTTTTTCCCCCATAAAACTGATGATGTTAGCCCTAAGAT
>NW_011637159.1:0-259 GCF_000512975.1 Sesamum indicum
ACTAAATTTTGAACGTTCTCAAAATTCGACTAAACATGACCCAAACGTTGGTCTAGACCCAAGAATTTGTGTTGTAATTTGTTAAGCATAGTAATAACTACTAAGCGTAATAATAACAACTAGTTTATATAAAAGGGAAACAAATTTGATTGAATAAAACTGCGCAACACAGCTAACTTCTGAACGTTCTCAGAATTCCACGAAAGTTTACCCAAGCGTTGGTCTAGAACCAAGAATTTGTGTGGTAAATTTGCCAAGG
>NW_011637160.1:0-259 GCF_000512975.1 Sesamum indicum
CCCTCCGCCTCCTTAGAGCCACTAGTACTAGCCCCAAGGCGAGACTGGGCCGCACCATCATCAAAAGCCATACGCTTACCTTTACGGCGATCTCTCAAATTCTTTTGAGCCCGCAATGCATCCAATTTCACCCAAAGATCCTCCTGATCAGGGATAGGCGGCGAAGAATCATCTTTATTAGCAGGCCAAACCGGTGGGGCCTTTGATCTGTGCTTCTCATAGCACTCATCTTCATCATGTCCTAAGTGCTTGCAAGCCC
>NW_011637161.1:0-259 GCF_000512975.1 Sesamum indicum
AGAATTTAAGTGATGATAAGGGGTCGTGGTCGTCAGCATGGCATTGGCAGCGTCAAAATATCTGATTAAGCTCGACCCAAAACTAGACCAACTAATTAAGGTGCAGCCTCCACTCTTAAAATTCATTAATATTCATATTTATATTCTTGTTCGATCTGAGAAAATAGCATATTGGGAAAAGTTTCAGTCTCAATAGATTACACGTCTTTTAAAATATTATGCATGTCTTCAATTAGATCTTTTTAATCTAAAAATTGCA
>NW_011637162.1:0-259 GCF_000512975.1 Sesamum indicum
GACCGCAGGCATTTGGCACACATGTTCGCCGCATTTGGTTGCATTAAAATACCACATTTGCAGCATAAAACACTACCAATCGTCTGTGGCACAGTAAACATACCCATGTCTTGCGCCATAGCTACATAATTGGAAAAAAGAATAAGATAAATAATTAAGGGGATTGCATTGCATAATTTATAACAAAAAACCCTCATAGCTAAGTATCACATGACAACTGCAGATAATAACATCTAAACCGGCAAAAATAACTATTTTT
>NW_011637163.1:0-259 GCF_000512975.1 Sesamum indicum
TTTAGTTGTTGTTGATATTGAATTTTATTTTTTGTTCTGCTTTAAATACATTCATCATATTCACTCTTTATGTATTTACACACATTCACTCACACTCACACACTCACATACATAATAAATGACCCAACGATTGCTAACTCACCCTCTTGTCTTTGTATCCTCTATTTTATATCATCTCTGTATCTCTTCCCCCTCCCCCCCACATACTCCAAAGAATTCTTTCTACACACAAGAGAAGATGGAGCAGAACTCAAATAAT
>NW_011637164.1:0-259 GCF_000512975.1 Sesamum indicum
ATGAGTTCTACGGCATATAATCTCTAACTCTCACCTCTTCTTCATAACAAGTTCCTTCAACCTGCTTGCTTCATTTTTGTGAGCCTCTCGACCTCTGCTGATACCTGTCGGAGTTAACACTACAGATTGGTCAACTACTCATATGGGAAGGGAGCAGTACAGTTAGGGATTTTATGTTGCCGCTGTAACCGTTCAATCACCTCTAATGAAAGAGCGTCTTGGTTGCACAATTTCTGATTCCGAGGAACCAAGAACAGAA
>NW_011637165.1:0-259 GCF_000512975.1 Sesamum indicum
AAGACTGGGCAGGTAGCTGTCAACATGGTTGTGGGAGGTTCTAGCGGTGCTAGCACCTCTGGAGCAACTGGTGGGTATGTATCTGTACAATCCAAACTCCTGACTATTTACGAACCGATGATTGGTTGATTGACACTGGAGCGAATTTGCATGTTTGTGCTAATAAATCTCTCTTTATGTCGTATCAGGCCATCAGTGGAAGGACAGTAAGCATGGGGAACTCTAGTACAGCTGAAGTACTTGGGATAGGAAGCGTGGA
>NW_011637166.1:0-259 GCF_000512975.1 Sesamum indicum
CAGTTAGGATGAAAGAATTTGTTCAATACCTCGTAACCGGTCGAGAAACCTGAGGAAGCTGCTTCCCCTCGCCCCACCAACGGGTAACCACATTTCCTATGTCACCTAGTGCACGACGATTCTTCCTTTCTGCTCCCACATTCTTCTGCTTAAACTACCTCTCTGTAAATCAGATTAACAACACATGTCAAATGAGATGGGGGGAATTTCATCAAAGAGCAAAAGCAAGAAATGTATGGGAAAAAAGATCATCTTGATG
>NW_011637167.1:0-259 GCF_000512975.1 Sesamum indicum
TTGAGCGGACCTTCTGAGCTCTATGGAGCTTATTGCTACAACATGATTAGAATGTTGATCGTACGAATTTTCGCATTCAATATCGGTTTCCTTTGGGAGCCACCTCTAGAATCCGTATGAGTATCCAGGAGGTCCGATTATATTGATATTGCTTAGTTTGTCATAATATTCAATATGCTCATGGTCTGTAAATATCCGATTTTCTATATGGTGGCTCGATTGGATTTTTCAAAACTTGATCATGTGTTTCTTGCTAAGT
>NW_011637168.1:0-259 GCF_000512975.1 Sesamum indicum
AAAATTTACTAAACAAATGCATGGATCTAGACCTACGTTTGGGTCAAGTTTAATGAAATTCTGACAACCTTCAAAATTTAGCTATTTTGTATGGTTTATTATAGCAAATTTATTCTCCTTTTATACTAACTTGTAGTTATTATTACGCTTAGCAAATTTACAACAAAAATGCATGGGCCAAGACCTAAGTTTGGCTCAAGTTTTGGGAAATTCTTAGAACGTCCAATATATAGCTGTTTTGTATACTTTTATTACAGCA
>NW_011637169.1:0-259 GCF_000512975.1 Sesamum indicum
TTTCTTTCTCATATCGCATTAAAGCTCTTTTCATTTCATTTCGCCTTATAGGCTTTTCAACACATCAAGGGTTATTCACGCCACAATTATATTCAATTTCCACCACTCCATCATATCCACATATCACCATTTTTGTAAGCAACTAGTAACGTAAAATAATATATCATTATATTCTCATTTTCAGACACCCACAACACATCATACAACAAACATAATATTTCAACGTGTCTTCGCATTCCACGTACACAATATCGTCAAT
>NW_011637170.1:0-259 GCF_000512975.1 Sesamum indicum
GCAATAGAAACACATACACACTTATTTCTCCAATATTTTTATGCCAGATGATGCCTCATAGCTGTGAGACAGGATGTTCGATTTACATGCCTTATTAATGAAATTTACATTCACCCAAAAAATAAATAAATAAATCAACTTACACAAAACCCCCTACTTTATATATCTCTTTCAATAAATCTAATTCCTCAGACTTAAAATTTTATAAAAACACACATATGTCACAAAAGCTAAATGAACATTTATATTGACATTAAAT
>NW_011637171.1:0-259 GCF_000512975.1 Sesamum indicum
GGGTAACTTCACTTATTAAATCTCTTCATTGGTTATGTTATCTAATACCCCCAACAACCTAATAATAAAATGGAAATATGATGGCCTTCGAACGAAGTACAAAAGATTAGAATTAGAACAATTTTGAAAAAGGGGGCCTTTTAACTACGTATAAATGAATGTGACTGGAAAAAGGAAGGACCTTTTTGATTCTAAATCCCTAAGAAATCCAAGAGAAGCGCACTTTTTCCCTCTTTCGCTTTCTTCCTGGAGTAGTTAT
>NW_011637172.1:0-259 GCF_000512975.1 Sesamum indicum
ATAACTCATCGCCCAATTCCCCGAGGACCAATTTCATGCCGGGGATCAATTCCAATGAGCCTGTACGGGTGTTCAGTAAACCGGTGAAGCAGACAGGAGGGGAGTCTCCCCTTCGATCCCCATGAAGATTGGCTTTTGGAACGTGAGGGGATTCAATCGACCCCTCAAACACAATGGGGTTGCCCACCTCATTAAGCATAACCGGCTCTGTCTCTTGGGCATTTTGGAGACAAAGCTTGCAGCATCTAAGATTCAGGCA
>NW_011637173.1:0-259 GCF_000512975.1 Sesamum indicum
GATGAAAAGTTGCCAGATAACTTTTACACGACCAAAAAACACCTAGGTAAACTTGGTCTAGGTTACGAAAAGATTGATTCTTGTGTAAACAATTGCATATTGTATTACAAAGAGAACAATGGCCTTCAAGAATGCCCTATATGTTATCATCCTCGATACAAGCCAATCAAGGCAGGATCACGGAAAAGAGTAGCTTTCAAGGTGTTGCGTTATTTGCCTTTGATACCTAGGCTGAAAAGGCTATATGCATCTAACTACA
>NW_011637174.1:0-259 GCF_000512975.1 Sesamum indicum
CAGGCGCTATATAGATTATTTGACCCACCAGGACCGAAAGTAGACTGGTCTTCACTACTTTCAGGATCTCTAAAGATTCCACGACATCTATTTATCTTATGGCTTGCTATCCAATGCAAGTTGGCCACGACGGAAAAACCATGGCTTGCTCATCTTGGACCCTGTGCTTTATGTGACGAAGGAGCGACAGAAACACATGGACACTTATTCTTTCAGTGCAGATTTAGTCAACAGTGTCTCACAGCAATTCGGAGAGAGA
>NW_011637175.1:0-259 GCF_000512975.1 Sesamum indicum
CTCAGAATTCGACGAAACTTGACCCAAACGTTGGTCTAGACCCAAGAATTTGTGTGGTAGAATTTGCTAAACATAAAAATAACTAAATGTTTGTATAAAAGAGAAATAAACTTTGCTTTAATATGGCCCAATCGCACATGGGCAATGGATGTGGAATGGGCAGTGACGAAATGGAGAGGGAAGCATAGCATTAATGCAGCATACCGAGCATTACTTGGGTCATTCGTTTACCATTTGTGGCGAGAAAGAAATTCCAGAT
>NW_011637176.1:0-259 GCF_000512975.1 Sesamum indicum
CATTCATGACCCCTGAATGGAAGATCTTGACTAAGCAAGCTGTCTGTCGGTCCCCCTTGGGTAATTGTTTCAACAGAGGCAAGGGTTCGAAGCAGTACCACTGGACTATCCCACTAGCGATCCTACTTCAACGACATTCTCGTAATAAAAGTATCCCGATCCTGTAGGAGTGACAGCCGTAGTTCCGATCGATTCAGATCTTTATTCTTAAGAGAAAGGGCCGAAACACAGGAATGATCAAAGAGAGGCCGAAAGGTGG
>NW_011637177.1:0-259 GCF_000512975.1 Sesamum indicum
AGTAATAGGAATTTTTGGTATAAGTCGAGATAAGTAGGAGAAATTAGCACTAGTGGCATACAAAAAAAAAAATAAATAAAATTGTGTGAACTACATTCCATTGACTGCATCAAATGAACAATGTTCAAGAATCAACACGAAAGCCCCTTGTGTGAGCTTTTGAACCAAAGCACTTCCATTTAAATAGCGCTCCTTCATTTCTTTTGATTGAGGGCATCAATCATAGTATGTCCATTCTAGAACTTGCTTGTGTAATACA
>NW_011637178.1:0-259 GCF_000512975.1 Sesamum indicum
GGATCTTCTTTCTCTTTCTAGCTAGGGGTCTCCCGAACAGCCTCTTCTATCAAACCGAAAGCGGACGGACATTAAGGCAGCCTTTCTTCCATTCCTCCAATCAGGCTTCGATGCATGAATCCTTCCTCCGATGAGCCAGGTTACCCTAAGATAGATAGTGGTTTTGTAAATGGGAATTTTTTAAACTGACCTTCTTCTTCTCTGTATGTGTCTTATTCTTTGCATCTATTCTAAGAGCTGATATGGCATCCAATCTAGC
>NW_011637179.1:0-259 GCF_000512975.1 Sesamum indicum
CGAACACTCAACTATGACTCTTAAAGTACACATTTTTCAGGCAAATCTAGGCATTGTCACTTATTCCTAATTGAATTATTTTAGCCCCTTATCTAATCTATGCCTACTAGTATCAAATTCCTAGATGTCACTTCGGCGTTTAGAAGCTAATTCATTTGTTACTATCTGTTGGAATATCTAAATCACCACAACAAGTGTTTGATGGAGTCATCAAGTTCTCACCCTATGGAGATAATACGTCAGTTAACAATCCATCTTC
>NW_011637180.1:0-259 GCF_000512975.1 Sesamum indicum
AATCGTCTTGAAGAGACGAGTCTGATGGTGCTAGTTTGAGACTGAGATTCGATCGGACGGAGACGAATCGACGGCAAATATGTTCGGCGATTGTTGCTTGAGCCCACTCTCTATGATCGACGAAAACTCAAATTGAATGTATGAAAATGTTCGTCTTGAAGAGAGGATTCTAATGGTACCATTGGGCGTCGAAAATTCGTCCGAACGGCGCCGGAAACTTATTTCTAAGTTTCCGGCGAAAAATGGGCGAAATACCAGA
>NW_011637181.1:0-259 GCF_000512975.1 Sesamum indicum
GGAGAAATGTTGTGAACAGGCAACATGGCTCCGGAGGAAAATCTGCAAAATATACATATATATATATATTTGTACATACACAGACAAATAGTACACGTACATAATATTATATATATGATCCCATGCAATCATGGCCAACACAGAGCACGGAAACGGACCCCCTTCTCCATCACCGACGAACCTCCAATAGACAGCACTGAAATGTTGCAAACATCAATCAACCTTCTTCACGGGTGTACGATTCGAAGCGGAGGAGCTG
>NW_011637182.1:0-259 GCF_000512975.1 Sesamum indicum
GAGCAGGCCCAAGTGTTGGTAAGCTCGCACAGACAGGATGAGCTTATTCTTCTGTTGGAGCACTGCAGTCGGCTTGTGTATGCAAAGGCGGCCGAATTGGAGGGGATCATGCTACAGTAGAGGGCAAAATGGAATGGATGAAGGTTGGTGACCAGTGCTCCAGAGTGTTCTTTCGTAAAATTGCCCAGAGAAGGACAGCTAGACGAATCTTGCAAATTAATGATGCCCAAGGAATTACAATTACGGAACCAAATGCAGT
>NW_011637183.1:0-259 GCF_000512975.1 Sesamum indicum
AAATTAAATTGTGCTAAGCCCCAACTTTTTTTGAGGGAACAAGCGGTTGGAATATATATTGCTAGCAAAAACAAAGTTAGTACTAGGCAAGAAGACAAGCAATAAAACCAGAAAAAGGAACTCAATAATACTAAAGCCCTAGTTAACAATCCAAGCTGCTAAGCCAAAATTTAATTAATTCAATTAAGTAAATTCTTACAACACTTCTCAAAACATATAATAACCAAATTGAAGACACAGTCATCTTTTATCAAGCCCA
>NW_011637184.1:0-259 GCF_000512975.1 Sesamum indicum
TGATCCCCCTTCTGCTTCATTTCATCTTTATTTATAGGCATTCGCTGACTTCAAATTCAGACTCCAAACTTGTTTTGTGATGACATCATTGCATTCGTCATCGCCTCGTGATTTCCAGCTTTGGTCATAATGATATGTCAGTCACATGATTTCCAGCTTTCTTTTCTGCTTTTCTGATTGTTGGCTTTTGTTGTTTTCTGCCGACAATCTTAACCTTACTTTTTTACATTTTTTAATTTTTACTTCTTTTTGTAAAAAA
>NW_011637185.1:0-259 GCF_000512975.1 Sesamum indicum
CTTCTAGCCCGCTTCAGATACAAAAAAAATAGCAACGTCATCATCTTCCCAAACATCTCCCAATTGATGTTCTGCAGCAAAAATGGCGACCGTCATCTCCGAAGCTGGAACATTCTCAACAGCCCCCCCCCCCACAAGTGGGACAATAATGCAAAGAAATCAGACCCAAGTTGGCAAGTAAGAAAGCGAAGGTTTCCAAAGGCAGTGACTTAGTAAATAAATTAACAAGCTGAAGGGAACTGCGAATGTGCAAAGGAGC
>NW_011637186.1:0-259 GCF_000512975.1 Sesamum indicum
CTTTTGAGTGGAGATCCCACAAAGAAGGTTCAACGTGGTATCAACAAGTCGTAAGGGTATGTCAGAGCACCGAACAGACTGATACTTTGGATCTGGAGTCCGTCCCCTGAAATTCTGGAAGGTGCTGCTACTGCAAGTATAGTAATAGTTTATCTCCGAATGGGGTCAAGTTTTATAAGACGAGATGCTAACAGTGCATCCCTGGAGACACCCAACTAAGTGAATGTCGTTGTTTGGCCGCAACTAAGGAATTGGGTTA
>NW_011637187.1:0-259 GCF_000512975.1 Sesamum indicum
CTCGATATTTCAAATTCCGGGATCATGAGACCAGCAGATACGGATTCAGTGGGAGTTCAGACGGACGAAACTGAACAAACGGAGATAGAGCCAGAACCAGTATCGGAGGAACCGATTACTGAAAGCAGCACACCCTTAGCACTAGGTCGAGAACCGAGGCTGAGAAGGGCCCCAGATAGGTACTCCCCCTCTCTTTATTACTTGTTTTTGTCTGATTGTGGAGAACCCGAATGTTACGCAGAGGCAGTCAATGATGTCC
>NW_011637188.1:0-259 GCF_000512975.1 Sesamum indicum
AATGTGCTCATTTTCAATATCAAAGGGAGTAAATTGCTACTCACCCAATATATATATATCACTTCAACCCACTGCTTTTTCAGGGAACAAAAATATATGGCCTGCTCTTCGATCGTACTATCTAACAATTCAAGAACTTATTGTTGTACAATAAGACTTATTTAATAATAATTGCAGTTGTCAATGAAATCAACAGAAACTTCCAGAACGTACATCTAGAAATAGAATTGATGATTCAATATAATACATCTGATGTAGG
>NW_011637189.1:0-259 GCF_000512975.1 Sesamum indicum
ATAAATTCGTGTACTATTGAAAAGGTCGTCACGCTAATTTGAGAGATATCCCAATGATGTAGCCTAAATTTTAGAGGATAAAGGTGGTTAATACTCAAGCCCGTTATCAACCGATATATCAGTATCTCATTGCTCTCAAAATTTATTCTTTGCGCTAAAGATATGTATAATGATTATCATTTCTCCTTCATTTTCACATGTCTCTATATTAGTTAATGTCCAGGGGTTATTAAAGTTCAAACTATTTCACAAATCCCTG
>NW_011637190.1:0-259 GCF_000512975.1 Sesamum indicum
AAGCTGAACTGCTCGTGCATATATCAATCTGCAACAATGCTCAAGTGACAAGAGTAGAGAATTATGTTGATCCATGCTGAGTAACCGCTGAGCCGTATCAAGAAGTCCTTGGCCAGTTGCACATTACGTGACAAATCCGCCTTATTGCTTCGCTGTTGTCGAAACACGGGCTTTAGTGCTTTGATTTTACGCATAACCGAATACATCGGAATTCCCACAATATGGTGCCGCCAAATATTCTGCGCACTAGGAATAAACT
>NW_011637191.1:0-259 GCF_000512975.1 Sesamum indicum
TATTTATACATTTGGTTGTTTTTGTTATAAATGTTATTAACTCAAGTTTTTATATATATATATTTTATTTTATTGTGAAAATATGGCATAGCAAAACAATATTGTTATTGTTATTTATTTTAGAGGTCAACGTATTGATTCATATGATTGTGAGTTATGATCACTCTTTAGTCATATTTATGAAAATATTTTTTTTTGGGTAAATATAAATTTCATTAACTAAATAAAAATAGTACAACACTGTGTTCATGAGTTGGTC
>NW_011637192.1:0-259 GCF_000512975.1 Sesamum indicum
CTACAATGATGCTATCTTTGTATTCCGGTGTGTAGGCCGGTGTTAAACATTATTTTTGGGTATATTGACGCGTATTTTAATTCTTTTCGGTACTCTGTTTTTGCCGCTTAATATTCTTTCGTTGTAGTGGTGTCGACGGTCATTGTGTGCTTCCCTGATCTTTGTATGCATTAACCCAAACCCCTCTGTTATGTTTTAGTGTGCAGATTGCATTTAAGTTCTTTCTACCCTTTAACTCGAAAAAGGTGACTGATTTTCT
>NW_011637193.1:0-259 GCF_000512975.1 Sesamum indicum
TACGCTTAACAAATTTACCACACAAATGCATGGGTCTAGAGCAACGATTGGGTCAAGCTTCGTGGAATTGTAAGAACATTTAAAATTTAGATGTTTTGCACGGTTTAATTAAAGAAAGTTTGTTTCCCTTTCATACTAACTTGCAGTTATTATTACGCTTAGAAAATTTACAGAACAAATGCATGGGTCTAGAACTATGTTTGGGTCAAGTTTGTTTTTCACGGTTTTATAAAAGAAAGTTTGTTTGCCTTTCATACTA
>NW_011637194.1:0-259 GCF_000512975.1 Sesamum indicum
TAAAAGGGAAACAAAATTGTTCTAATAAAACAGTGCAAAATAGCTAAATTTTGAACGTTCTCAGAATTCGATGATACTTGACCCAAACAATGGTCAAGACCCAAGAATTTGTGTGGTAAATTTTGCTAAACGTAATAATAATTACAAGTTTGTATAAAAGGGAAACAAACATGCTATAATAAAACCGAGCAAAACACCTAAATTTTGAACGTTCTCAGAATTCGACGAAACTCGACCAAAACGTTGGTCTAGACCCAAG
>NW_011637195.1:0-259 GCF_000512975.1 Sesamum indicum
GCTCAAAGTAGTGAGAAGTGAATTGACCGATGGCTTCTACAAGGTAAGCCTCTACAATTGACGCCTCGACGTGTGTTTTGTTTCTCACCTTCATTTTCAAGTATCAAAGAAATCTAATAATCAAATATTTATTAGAAACCTAATGACACTAGAAAAACTAAAATAACTCGTGTACTAATTACCTCTCAAATGGATACATCCACCTGTATTTCACAGACCCTTCCTCGCGCATTTCATATGGCAAGTGAATAATTAGGTG
>NW_011637196.1:0-259 GCF_000512975.1 Sesamum indicum
GATACGGATGGGTTACGCGAAGCGATTTTACGAGAAGCTCATAATGCACCATATGCGATGCACCATGGTACTACAAAAATGTATCGAAATATAAGACCTTACTACTGGTGGCAGACGATGAAGAAGGATGTGGCTGAATTTGTGGCTAAATGTATGACATGTCAGCAAGTAAAAGCAGAACATCAGGCACCAGCAAGTAAACTTCGACCTCTATCAATACCAGAATGGAAGTGGGAAAAGATCACTATGAATTTTGTCA
>NW_011637197.1:0-259 GCF_000512975.1 Sesamum indicum
CTTTGGTAGGATTGATTACCTTGAGAAGAACAAGATGGTAATGCTAGATGATTTAGTTATTGATCAAAATCAATAAACTTACTATAAGCACTCTCTCCATTGTATGCTGCACTTTAACTTCAATAAAGTTTATGACGTAGTAAAGATTTTGAGTACATACATATATGTATATATTTATGTAATTTCAGCAGCCTTATGACTCAAACTTAAATATTGGAACTTATATCATTCTTCCTATCAAGTGTTGAGAATTCAATTT
>NW_011637198.1:0-259 GCF_000512975.1 Sesamum indicum
TGTATTACACAAGCAAGTTCTAGAATGGACATACTATGATTGATGCCCTCAATCAAAAGAAATGAAGGAGCACTATTTAAATGGAAGTGCTTTGGTTCAAAAGCTCACACAAGGGGCTTTCGTGTTGATTCTTGAACATTGTTCATTTGATGCAGTCAATGGAATGTAGTTCACACAATTTTATTTTATTTTTTTTTTGTATGCCACTAGTGCTAATTTCTCCTACTTATCTCGACTTATACCAAAAATTCCTATTACT
>NW_011637199.1:0-258 GCF_000512975.1 Sesamum indicum
CCCCCCGCACACACACACACCCCACACGCACACACACACACACACCCCACATCCACACACTCACACACACACACGACACACACACACACAAAAGATGCATAGATAAGGAAATGAAAAATTCAGAACAACGAGGAGAACCCCACACACTGACACACACACACACACAAAAAAGAAAAAAAAGACGCACAGACAATGAAATGGCCTATTCTCATCACTTCCCGTTAAATGCTAACAGAATGTGATTTTTTTGCTGACTAA
>NW_011637200.1:0-258 GCF_000512975.1 Sesamum indicum
TAATTTCTCACCTTGTAGACAATACTTGAGAGAGATAACTTCTATGGATGTTGGAGAGTTAATGGTGTGCTTTTTCCCGGGCCGTTGAATTCCCACCACCGTCACAAGTGCCTTAAAGAGTTCACAAGGTATTGTAGATCTTTCTATCATTTTGTTTCTTTTTTTTTCCGTCAAAAAACAAATTTATATGTGAGTGATCTTCACTCTTCTTCATTTGTTTAGATCTTTTATTCTAAATATAAATTTTATAAGATGTAC
>NW_011637201.1:0-258 GCF_000512975.1 Sesamum indicum
TTTTTTCTTTGCAGCGACATTTGCAACGTAATCATTGTAATTTTTTTCAAAATTTTTAAATTTAATATTTAATAATAAAATTATATTTCATTTGACTCTAATAATCTATAAATTCAAATATAATAAAATATTTAAGCAAAAATACATATAAGAAAGATAACTCAATACAATCCAAAAAATAAAGATAAATTCAATACAATCCACAAAATAAATATGATATATTTTAAAGTATTCATAATTACAAAAGGGGATCAAATT
>NW_011637202.1:0-258 GCF_000512975.1 Sesamum indicum
GATATTGAATATCATGAATTATTGTCTTACATGGGATGTACATTACATGGAACGTATTGATGGATGATCGCAAATCCCATGACCTTTTGTATGTTTATATTTATGGTTGGAATAGTATCTCCCTCCTTCTCATTGTTTGCCTTGGATAAAAAGGATTGTTGTCTCCCTACTAATGTACTCCCCTGACTTTTGATTGGGATTTTTTTTAAATTGTAATGAAAGTAGTATAAGAAGTTTTTGTGAGGTTTTATTTTAAGC
>NW_011637203.1:0-258 GCF_000512975.1 Sesamum indicum
AGATCGTGATGTCAACGAATATATTTTTATATGTTCTAATAAGCTATGGCATTTCTTTTTCAATTTTATCGACCACAAACTTGAGAAATTTTGTTGAATGATGCCCCTCCTTGTTCCGACTATTTTATTTCCTTGTCTGTGCGTCTTTTTTTTATGTGTGTGTGTGTGTGTGCGTGCGTGTAGTATGTGTGTGTGTGTGTGTGTGCATGTGGGTGTGTGTGTGTGTGTGTGCGCGCGTGTGGGGTGTGTGGGTGTGTG
>NW_011637204.1:0-258 GCF_000512975.1 Sesamum indicum
CTATTAGAGTATGTAATTTCTTTCTTCTTTTTGTCTTTCATGTGATAGTATCAAGCTATAAATGTTTTCTAGATCCTGATAAGAAGAAACATCTTTCTCCACATAATTATGCAAACTATAAGATCTTTTATTGATCTTCTTGTCCATAAACTTTCCTTTTCTCTGTTAAGTAGTATTTGTTCCTGTGTGCCTGAAGTGCTTTTAGATTAGGATATTCCAAACACTAATACTCGAGTAACAGGGAGATGCTCTGACGAA
>NW_011637205.1:0-258 GCF_000512975.1 Sesamum indicum
CCCTGATTTAGATGCACGTCAAAATTATCATTGATCAACAATACTAATAATAAAAATATAATGATTAATTATCAGCAGTAACAACTTTTATTTAATTATCTGAATTTATATTTCTTAAATTACAATTAATTATGTATATGGAAAGTTATTAAATAAGTTCTTAAAACGAGTATATAATGCCACATTGTGAATCGCAGCGATGACACGTTTGATGCACGTGCTTAAATTAATTTTTTGTATAAATTAAAATACTTATGT
>NW_011637206.1:0-258 GCF_000512975.1 Sesamum indicum
GATCAGAGAATGGATTTTTATATATTAGTTGAATTAAAAGACTTAGAATAATAAATTTAAAATTAAATTATATTTAATTTAGATAAACTTAATACACTTTAAACCAAGCTCATAACCCAATTTACCATTATCTAGGTCAAAATTAGGGGTGGCAGATGAGTCGAGCCGGCTCGCGAGCTGGTGAATATTTTTTATTTTTTTATATATATTTTTATTTTTGAATTCTTTATATATTTAATTTTATATTTAATATTTAAT
>NW_011637207.1:0-258 GCF_000512975.1 Sesamum indicum
ATTCTAGAAATAAAATTAAAATTTATTTCTTTATTTTATGGTCAAAATTTATTAAAATACTTTTAGACAATTTATAATAAAAATTCTATTTAAAACAAAATTAATACTTTCTACAATGTATCACGAATGTAAATAATTATAACTTAAGACTTAATTTATTATTTAATAAAAATTATCTAATACTTTTATTCAAAAAATAAAATTTATTTTTTATAGTTTGTGCTCAAATATTAATATATTTTAGATCAAATAATAATT
>NW_011637208.1:0-258 GCF_000512975.1 Sesamum indicum
GCCATCATCAATCCATCGGACCCATCGTTTTCCGTCGTCTTCCCCATCCTGTTCGCCGGTAGAAGACTCCGGTAGGCCTGGCGCCTCGCACGAGCAGGTGGGAAATTTGTTGTCCTTGGCATCATCTTCTCCGGCGAAAAACAACGCAACATCGCAACCTTGCCAAATCGCAATTCCCATTTTAATGAAAGTTCCTCAAGGGCTGCCGTTGATTCATGGTCGTTTTTGTCAATTACCTTGTGTGCAAGACGAAGGAAT
>NW_011637209.1:0-258 GCF_000512975.1 Sesamum indicum
CTTTAATAAAATCGTGCAAAACAGCTAAATTTTGAACGTTTTCAGAATTTGACGAAACTTGACCCAAACGTAGGTCTAGACCCAAGCATTTGTGTTGTAAATTTGCTAAGCGCACTAATAACTACAAGTTAGCATAAATGGAAAACAAACTTTCTTTGATAAAACCGTATAAAACAGCTAACTTTCTAACGTTCTCAAAATTCGAGAAACTTGACCCAATCGCAGGTCTAGACCCATCCATTTGTGTTGTAAATATGC
>NW_011637210.1:0-258 GCF_000512975.1 Sesamum indicum
AGATGTGTTTTATGCTAGCCCATCCCACATGGACTATGAATTAAAAAGATAAGCAACATATAAGCATTGGCGAAAGAACTCAATTGAATCCATTCGATATCCCTTTTTGGTTTGCTGTCATAATCAAATTCTAAAATGCACTCAGTGGGTTTGAGGCAATTCGGGCCCAACGGGCTTGTGGGCCCAAGGCATGACCAAATAGTATGAAAATCAATCACCAAGTTGAGTCGGAAGCTAAGTATATGGGAGACAAAGTGG
>NW_011637211.1:0-258 GCF_000512975.1 Sesamum indicum
TAAGAATTTTTGTGGTGATTTTTCTAAGCTTAAATTATAATAACTACAAGTTTGTATAAAATGGAAACAAAGTTGCTGTAATAGAACCATGCAAAACAGCTAAATTTTGAACGTTCTCCAATTTCGATGAAACTTGACCCAAACGTTGGTCTTGATATAAGAATTTGTATGGTAAATTTGCTAAGCAAATAATAACTTCATGTTTGTATAAAAAGGAGACAAACTTGCTTTAATAAAACCATGAAAAACAGCTTAATT
>NW_011637212.1:0-258 GCF_000512975.1 Sesamum indicum
GGATGAGGGTAGGCAAGGTGGAATTTCAAATTCAATGGTACAAGAAGGTAATTTCACGGTTAAATGATCAATTTAATATGAGATCGTAAACAAGATTTCGCGGATATATTGTGGATTGTGTATACCGTAGTAAACATATGTGTAGCGTGTCCCATTTCGGATAATCCACTCGGTTCTCCCAAATCATTCCCAAGTAGGGATATGTTGACCCATCAAGTAAACACGCCCTTATATGATATTTGAATGAGTTTGCAAGTT
>NW_011637213.1:0-258 GCF_000512975.1 Sesamum indicum
ACTTTTTCAAAATTTTCTAATTTTCTGTACATTTTTGGTATTTTAATTTTTTTGTGTAAATTTTTGGTATTTAAAAAAAAAATCTGTATGAATTTTCAGAAAAAAATTCTGAAATAATTTTTCAAAAAATTTCGAAAATAGTTTTTCAAAATTTCTAATTTTCTGAAAATTTATACAATTTATGTGCAATTTATGCAGTACATGTGTAACTTATGCAATTTATAGTTTTTATGTGTAATTTCTACAATTTCTGTGTAA
>NW_011637214.1:0-258 GCF_000512975.1 Sesamum indicum
CAAGTTAGTACAAAAGGGAAACAAACTTGCTTTAATAACACCGTGCAAAACAGCTAAATTTCAACGTTCACCGAATTCGACGAAACTTGACACAAACGTTGGTCTAGAGCTGCGAATTTGTGTGGTAAATTGGCTAAGCATTATAATAACTACAAGTTAGTATAAAAGGGAAATAAACTTGCTTTAGTAAAATCGTGCAAAAGAGCATACTTTTGAACGTTGTCAGAATTCGACGAAACATGACCCAACCGTTGGTCT
>NW_011637215.1:0-258 GCF_000512975.1 Sesamum indicum
TTGTGCCCTTCCACAGAATAGCTCTCAGACGCTTCTCAATATCCCTTATAACACCTTTAGGTAGGATAAACGTAGAAGCCCAATATATACTTAACGCCATAAGGACAGATTTAATAATCTGTACCTTCCCATCATATGTTAATCTCATTCCTTCCCAACCTTTAATGCGTTGATCAATTTTCAATAATAAAGACTGGAAGTCTGTTAACGATAATCTGGATGAAAGTAGAGGAAGTCCCAAGTACCTCATCGGAAGGT
>NW_011637216.1:0-258 GCF_000512975.1 Sesamum indicum
TGTAAGTATTATTTGGCCCAAATACAAGCCCACAACCCTGGCCCAACTATCACCTCGGAGGCCCCTTACCCGGTACCCGACCCGCCGCCCAGAACCCGACCCGACTCAACTTGATATATATTGTATCCCTCTCTCTAACCCTAATCAGACTTCTCTCCCTCTCGGCTCTTCCGCCGCTTCTCTTCTCCCCCCTCTCTCACACCTCGACCATGGCGGTTACAACCGCTCACCGGCGGTTTCCAAGAGCCAACCGATGGC
>NW_011637217.1:0-258 GCF_000512975.1 Sesamum indicum
AACCTACGGTGACGGGCTTTCTTGCTCGAGGATTGATCGAGAACTATTAATTATATTTGAATAATAATAATGTTTGACACTAGCCCAATCAAGCTGACAGGCAAACCTAAAGAGTCAAACACAAATCACCAAGAAGGGACGAAGAATTAAGTGGGAATTAGTTTCAAAATTAATTGGATTACTTATAAATGAGAGGGATCCAATTGATGGAGGAGCCTAATCATAAAATAACAGGATTAATTTATATTTGGCTTGCCC
>NW_011637218.1:0-258 GCF_000512975.1 Sesamum indicum
CCTACTGCATTTCTTTTTCAATTTTATCGACCACAAATTTAATAAGTTTTGTTGAATAATGCCCCCTCATTTTGATTTTTCCATTTTCTTATCTAAGCGTCTTTTTTGTGTGTGTGTGTGTGCGTGTGGGGTGTGTGTATGTGTGTCACGGTAGGACATATTTTATTTCCTTTTTGAACATAGAAGAAGTGAGGTGTTGCTTTTATCTTTTGCGCCAACGAATGCCATCTGCGTCTTGTTAATTATGCCACCATTCTC
>NW_011637219.1:0-258 GCF_000512975.1 Sesamum indicum
GGGCCAGGTTCTGTCAGTATTTCTGGCTCCAAATCATGCTGCATTGGCTCATGTTGTTCCACAATTGGAGGTAAAATTGTAGCAGGATCATTTACTCCACTATTTGTAGCAGGCATAGTCACCTAATTCAATAACATTGAACACAGTGTCAATCAATTTGCAAAATAGGATTAAACACCCATAAAAAGTTAGCAGACTTACCCTATTTGGATCTTCATAGACAGAATGTCTCCTCTTCCTTGTATTACTTGTAGATGA
>NW_011637220.1:0-258 GCF_000512975.1 Sesamum indicum
GTGTAAAAGGAAAACAAATTTGCTTTAATAAAATTGTGCAAAACAGCTAACTTTTGAACGTTCTCAGAATTTGACGAAACTTGTCCCAAACATTGGTCTATATCCAAGCATTTGTGTTGTATATTTTCTAAGCTTAATAATAACTACAAGTTAGTATAAAAGAAAAATGAATTTGCTTTAATAAAATTGTGCAAAACAACTAAATTTTGAGCGTTCTCAAAATTCGACGAAACATGACACAAACGTTGGTCTACGCCC
>NW_011637221.1:0-258 GCF_000512975.1 Sesamum indicum
ATACTCTTCTCTTATATTTATCACTTCTAATTTTATTAGCTTTTTAGTTTTATTCTTCTTCACAATCAAAACTCTCCCTAATTATTTTCGTTTTTGAAGGAATTAATTTAAAACCAATTTTTGTGGATTCGACCCTACTCACACATTTACAAAAATATTCGTAGAAATTATTTTTGGTGGATTCGACACCCATCAATATACCAACTCATAATTTGAGAATTTTTGCAAGTGATGAAAAGAGAGATCGAGTTTGATGGA
>NW_011637222.1:0-258 GCF_000512975.1 Sesamum indicum
TAACCTACCGCTTATATTTGGAGGTGAGGATCGGGTGGTGTGGAGATGTGACGAAGGGCAACCTACTACTCCAGCCCTCTACCGATTATTTGATCACTCTGAGCCGAAAGTAGGATGGTCTTCACTACTTTCAGGCTACTTGAAGATTCCTCGCCATTTGTTCATCTTATGGCTCGCAATCCTTGGTAAACTACCTACCACGGACAAATCATGGCTATCTCACCTGGGGGTGTGCATATTGTGCGATGAGGGAGCTAC
>NW_011637223.1:0-258 GCF_000512975.1 Sesamum indicum
TTCGTAGGATATGTACATGGTGTCAAAGGATACAGAGTCGTGGAACTAGGAACAGGCAACATACATATAACTAGGGATACAGTCTTTTATGAAAATTCATTTCCCTTTTCAGATTCTAAAGATGATGAAGGTGATATAATTTGCCCACTTCCTGCTGTGGATGAGTGTAATGATGTTAAAGATAGTAATGAACCTACATAGACTCCCACAGAAACTGATCAAGTGCATGAGGAAAACACTGAACAACCTAGGAGATCT
>NW_011637224.1:0-258 GCF_000512975.1 Sesamum indicum
TTTAATTATTAAAAAAATAATAAAAAAAAGGGAAAAATCGGTAAAAAAAGGAGGGTTCACGTTCAAATCCCATGTTTTCCAACAAAAACATTATGCATACATTAGCATTACGTATTCATGATCACTTCCGTACAAGTTATCAGATGGAGCAACATCAATGTTTTTTGGGAACGCCTTGTCAGTTGTTTTTCCACAATCATCAAAATCGGACAAACAAGCTTCGCGATGTTTCGAGACCCGACAAATAAGCCGTGGGCA
>NW_011637225.1:0-258 GCF_000512975.1 Sesamum indicum
TACCAATTAAACCACCACAATTTTCTAACGTTATTGAAGGTTTCAAAACATAGTGATAGAATTGCACAATGGCCAAGACTAAAACAATATAATAAAGCAAAATAGCAGAAATAATTTCAATAGCTCTTCAATCTATCTCTTTGTCTATCTATCTATCTATATATATTTCTATATATACAATTAAAAAAATAGACAATCTCCCAACAGTAATGTACATGAAGCCAAGTATAATTAACAATTACAAGTACTATATACAAC
>NW_011637226.1:0-258 GCF_000512975.1 Sesamum indicum
ATGGAGAAGGACACAGCCCACAATAACCTGCAATGGACTATCCTAAGTCATTTTTTGGGTGATCATCCCTTTACAAAAGAACATCTTATTACCATATTTAGCGTAAGTGCTGTGAAGAGAACCAAGGCCAGTGGTATCTGGTTCGGTTCAGTCCATGCGTCGGCCGGGTCGGGCATGAAGAGGTAAAGGCTGCTGAACGAAACGACGGTGGCTCCATACGGGATAACAACCATGGGGCTTGCGTCTGCCTTCCTTCCA
>NW_011637227.1:0-258 GCF_000512975.1 Sesamum indicum
ATATGGAGGACGTCATTGAAGGGGGTCCATGGCTATTTCAGGGACAACCAATTGTATTGCAAAAGTGGAAATCGGGCATGGCTATGAGAAAGTTAACGCATACACAAGTGCCTGTCTGGATAAAATTGCGACACCTTCCAATGGAATTCTGGACGACAGAAATATTGTTGCAAGCGGTGTGGGTAAGCCTCTATACCCTGATGCGATAACGAGGGCATGCACGAGACTGGATTTCGCTCGTGTATGCGTGATGATTGA
>NW_011637228.1:0-258 GCF_000512975.1 Sesamum indicum
AGATCAATGCAATTGATTGAGGCATGATCAAATCCAGCCATCCATCCAGAAGAAGCTTCTGACGATGAACCTCCCTCCTGCTGCACCACCTCATCGCCACCTTTCCCTGCTCCTGCTGAGGGAAAGAACTCATACTCCATCAACACTTGATTCCCACCCTCCCAACCACCTGATCCTGATCCTTTCATGTGCACTGCCACAACCTCTACGCCCTACAAATTCATATACATATCTATATGCATGATTTCAATATATATA
>NW_011637229.1:0-258 GCF_000512975.1 Sesamum indicum
CTCGCTCACACTTAGACCGCTTCCAATACCAATATAGGCATAAAAAAGCCGAGGGGGCATATTAATCCTTTGAATCGACATAGCGAAAGGGTATATTCTGACGGAAATTAGAAAAGTAATCAGCAGAGTCAATGAGAATCGGATTGTGATCCGAGTGTGTTCTAGGCAGAACCACAACATGGGCTTCAGGGAATTTTAGTTTCCAGTTTTCCAGTCGGCATTCGAAACTGCCCTATTCTCTCGTAAGCCATGACCATG
>NW_011637230.1:0-258 GCF_000512975.1 Sesamum indicum
ATTACACTTTTGAATCAAACTCCATTGATTACCTGCCAATTAAATTTCTTTCTGCCAAATTATACTTTTGGTCCCATAAGAGGATTCAACACTTTTCGTCCTCTATTTTATGAGAGTCATAAAACAGTCATAAAATTGAAATAACTTAACATATTTAATCCTACACATGATTTTTCAAATTAGTCCTAAAATTAAATTTTTTTTGATACATTTAGTCCTATCATAAATCCCCTAATTATAAATCTTATTTGCAAAGTT
>NW_011637231.1:0-258 GCF_000512975.1 Sesamum indicum
AAAGTGCACTACATGCATGACACTGGGACATATGAGTAAGGACTGTGTAATGAACAAGACCCATAAACCGATGAAGCCACCAATAAATGTGTATGTGCCAAAAGTCACGGTGCCACCGCCAAAAAACCACCGGTTAAGGAAAAAATGACGACAAAACCAGTGGCTGTAAACATACCCAAAGCCGATTCGATTAATATTGAACGGAATTACTCCAAGCAAGATGAGAGGGGTAAGGCAATTGTTATCTATAATACCTAT
>NW_011637232.1:0-258 GCF_000512975.1 Sesamum indicum
GCAATGGGGATGTGGTGGTGTGAGGTTCTGAAGTGTAAGGGGGTTGGTTACTGCAATCTTTTGTTACATTTGTCTGAATTTAATGGCATTTGGTGGCTCTTGGTTTACTCTGTTATTCACCTAAAATTAAATTAAAATTCTAAATTTGTTGGACCTATATATTATTTATCATAAACATTCTTGTGTCTCTAATTTTAATTTGTTGATTTTTCAAGCAATTTTATCTTGAAATTTCTTAACTCTAAAGTTAATGCTTTC
>NW_011637233.1:0-258 GCF_000512975.1 Sesamum indicum
GCGCCGACATCGGCAGTTTTTGCTGCTATTTTTCTTCCCCTTTTTTTTGGTTCAATATGAAAAAACAAAAATATAGCATAAACCCATAAAAATTTCTAATTTTTCATATGCTTTAATCATCCATAAATTGCCAAAAAAATGAATGAGCCATTTCATTATATAACCAATAAACGAAAATGATAAAACATGCTTCGAAAAGCCGTAAAAGCACATTAATCACACAACCATCAGCCCCTACATTGAACCGAGCTCTGATAC
>NW_011637234.1:0-258 GCF_000512975.1 Sesamum indicum
AACTTTGCAAATAAGATTTATAATTAGGGGATTTATGATAGGACTAAATGTATCAAAAAAAATTTAATTTTGGGACTAATTTGAAAAATCATGTGTAGGATTAAATATGTTAAGTTATTTCAATTTTATGACTGTTTTATGACTCTCATAAAATAGAGGACGAAAAGTGTTGAATCCTCTTATGGGGCCAAAAGTATAATTTGGCAGAAAGAAATTTAATTGGCAGGTAATCAATGGAGTTTGATTCAAAAGTGTAAT
>NW_011637235.1:0-258 GCF_000512975.1 Sesamum indicum
CTTACTAAGAGACCAGGGCAATGACTAAAGACCTTCCACCCCCCAACACCAAGATAACCTCACTAAAAGCGACAGGAGTCAATGAAAGAAAAGAATTTTCCAGAATTACGTTACGTACCTTTTTCATTCGTACGGAAACTAAGTTTATCCGAAGACTACCCAACTTGGTTTGAAGTCACCAATCAGAGAAAGCAAGGCAGGTTGTGAGATTGCGCCGCTTTAGTCAGAGATGGCCATAGAAATTCTCGTGCGCTAGCA
>NW_011637236.1:0-258 GCF_000512975.1 Sesamum indicum
CATGATCCCCATAACCTCATGTCCTTATTTAAAGACATCCCACGACCTCATTCACCCACATCCACATGCATCCATCCTCATATAAATATACTTTCATCACAAAAACACACTACACACACCGAGAGAATGAGCAAGATTGAGAATGAAGAAGAAAGCAGGTGCAGCAGATCATCAACCACGACCAAGACATTGAAATACCAAGGTGGTGGTGGTGGTGGTGGTGGTAGGAGATCATCAGGTGTAAGCTTTTCAGCCAAG
>NW_011637237.1:0-258 GCF_000512975.1 Sesamum indicum
AAGAAGTCTCCATATGCCATTCTTAGGTACCTGCCGCTTACTCCCAATCTCTAGAGGTTGTATGCTTCAAGAGCAATTGTAGAGCACATGACGTGGCATGCCACACATCAGATAGAGAAAGGCTCCACATGTCATCCATTCGATGTAGAGGTTGGAGGCATTTTGACCAAATGTATTCTGATTTTGCAGAAGAGCAGCGTGATATTCGGTTGGCCTTTGGACAAACGGGTTGGCACCGCACGGGCAATACGCTCGTAC
>NW_011637238.1:0-258 GCF_000512975.1 Sesamum indicum
GCCTAGAAATTGCTCGCTCCCCAGCTGGGACTTGGGTCACTCAACACAAATACATTCGCGACCTTATTGCTGACACAGGGCTTGATCAATGCAGACCGGCTTCCACTCTGCTTCCACTTGGTTTGAAACTCTCCTCTTCTTCTTCTCCTAAATTGATAGATCCTGAACCTTTTCACAGATTAGTCGGTCGCCTCCTTTATTTGGGATTCACTCGTCCAGATATATCTTATGGGGCTCAACAACTGAACCAATTTCTTC
>NW_011637239.1:0-258 GCF_000512975.1 Sesamum indicum
TTGTCACCCTCTTCCGCCGCCACGTCAGCTTCGGCCGCCGCCGAGAAAGTCACCGGCCATTCACCAACGCGCCGGAAAAACGCGCAAGGAGATCCAGCCGCTACAGAAACGTTCGCAGCAACCTTCCGACCGCCGGCGCTCATCGCTCGTCTAGAAAAGCCTCCGTTTCCGCCCGTCTCCGACGAAGAACCGCAAGCAGCCGCCGCCGTCAGGAGTTGTACCTTTGCAGCTGTCTCACCTCCATTTCCGACCGCCGTT
>NW_011637240.1:0-258 GCF_000512975.1 Sesamum indicum
TCAGAGAACCTGACTTTAGATTGAAATTTCAAACAAATTTTTAAACTTTTCGACGGTATTAACTTCCAAAATTCTTTTTAATACAGTTGGAAGTGACATTAGAAATATCGCAGGAAAATTTTGTCGGGAAAACATTGTAATTTATTAGATGTTGTACGTCTACATCAGTTGATCGGATTCGTTTACATAAAATAGATTACGAAAATAAAATATGAACCATCGGTTTATATTAGATAACATCCAAAGGTTGTGAAATAA
>NW_011637241.1:0-258 GCF_000512975.1 Sesamum indicum
TCTAGACCCAAGAGTTTGTGTGTTAAATTTTCTAAGCGTAATAATAAATACAAGTTAGTATAAAATGGAAATAAACTTGTTTTAATAAAACCATGCGAAACATCTAACTTTTTAACGTTCTCATAATTCAACGAAACTTGACCCAATTGCAAGTTCAGACCCATCCATTTGTGTTGTAAATTTGCTGAGGTTAATACTAACTACAAGTTAGTATAAAAGTGAAACAAACTTGCTTTAATAAAATCGTGCAAAACAGCT
>NW_011637242.1:0-258 GCF_000512975.1 Sesamum indicum
TTTCCACTTTCAAGATTGAGCAATTTTCAGTTTTAAGTCAGTACTTCTTATAGAATTTATATTTAGAATAAAAGATCTAAACAAATGAAGAAGAGTGAAGATCACACACATGTAAATTTATCTTTTGAAGAAAAAAAAAAGAAACAAAATGAAAGAAAGAAAGATCTACCGTACCTGGTGGACTCTTGGAGGCAATTGTGATGTTGGTGCGGATGGGGGTGAGGGTGGGGGTGGGGGTATCGGAAAATTAAAATTCAA
>NW_011637243.1:0-258 GCF_000512975.1 Sesamum indicum
GGTATTAGTGAATATACATGCAATTTTAGATACTTTAGAAAGATGTACCAGACTATTTATATAGTAGTTATTTGTGATACACCTTATATGTGTGCAAATTTTTATAATTATTTAATAAAAATATATACAAAATAATATTAAATTTTAAATTTATGAAAAAGTTTTTTCAAAAATAGATACATTAAGAATGAAGTAACTATCAAAAGATAACGAGGAAATGGGAAGTCAGAAGAGTGGGTGAGTGGAAAGTTACATAAA
>NW_011637244.1:0-258 GCF_000512975.1 Sesamum indicum
GGTTTGTAGCAAACTCCAATTGTTTGCTTGGAACGCATGTTATAACGTTCTCCCCACTGGAGGCAATTTGGCGCGTAGAATTCCAGATTTTTCATCCACCTTCCAGCGGTGCATAATCCTTCGGAGGATATAGCGAATGCTCTAGTGCATTAATTTCCATTTGCTTGCCAAGTTTGGGCCCTCTCCAATGAGGGTGATATCTCATTCCACAAGCATATTGAAACCATTTTACAAAGGGTTTTTAAAAAAAGGGATGAA
>NW_011637245.1:0-258 GCF_000512975.1 Sesamum indicum
TGAGCAAGAAAGGAATGAACGTGCTGAAGTCGAAAGGACGGTTGCCCGAGTTAAAATCGGTGGAGGTGGGTTATTGTGAACACTGCGTGTTTGGAAAGCAGAAGCGGGTGAGCTTCTTGACCATAGGAAGAACTCCGAGGAAAGAAAAACTAGAGCTTGTTCACACTGATTTGTGGGGGGCCAGCATCGGTGTCATCTCTTGGTGGATCAACGTACTACATAACATTCGTCGATGACTCCACTAGAAAGGTATGGGTG
>NW_011637246.1:0-258 GCF_000512975.1 Sesamum indicum
TGAGACCATTCTTGAGAGGGTATTTGAAGACATGCAGAGAGGTGATGAGGAGAAGGTTGAATTTATACAAGGACTCTTTTATTCACCAGAAGAAGTATGTTTACTCTTTCACTCCCTATTTCATTTATTTTTCCAAAGTTATTTTATTTAATCCAAAAAATACACTTTTAGTATTATAAAATAAGATTACTTCTAGTTTTCTATTTTACGAAATTTTTAAAATAGTTTAAAAATTTTAAAAACTTGATGCATTTAGTC
>NW_011637247.1:0-258 GCF_000512975.1 Sesamum indicum
AAAACCATGCAAAACAGTTAAATTTTGAACGCTCTCAGAATTCTACGGAACTTGACCCAAACGTAGGTTTAAACCCAAGCATTTGTGTGGTAAATTTGCTGAGCATAAGAATGATTACAAGCTAGTATAAAAGGAAAACAAACTTGCTTTAATAAAACCATGCAAAACTGCTCAATTTTGAACGCTTGCAGAATTGCACGAAACATGACCCTAACGTAGGTCTAGACCCATGCATTTGTGTGGTAAATTTGTTAAGCG
>NW_011637248.1:0-258 GCF_000512975.1 Sesamum indicum
GAAGAGGAAGGAAGAATGATCTCAAAATTTTGGGAGATACAATATTTCTTTCTAATCATCGTGACAATCATGTGTAAAGTACTTTCAATGCTAAGCTAGAGTTCGTTGGCTAATAGTGTTTTATATCGCTCGAGGGTCATAGTGGGGGTTGCGACCTCTAAGTCATCTACATTTATCCTAGAAGATGGGCTGACCTGATTTTTATGAGCTAAGGGCAAACGGGAGGTCGCGGATGAAATAGCAGATGATCTACCAAAT
>NW_011637249.1:0-258 GCF_000512975.1 Sesamum indicum
TTATTGTTGATATTATTTTCTAAATAATATTATTATTGGGATTATTGATCTAATTTATAATTATTGACATTATTATGTAAAAATATTTTTATATGGGAATATTTTCTAATTTTGTGATTATTGACATTATTATGTATATAATGTTATTATTGGAAATATTATCCTAATTGTTGGTAATGTTATTATTATGTAAAAATTTATTAATGGGAATATTCATACAATTTTTGTGATTATTTACATTTATCATGTAAAAATGTT
>NW_011637250.1:0-258 GCF_000512975.1 Sesamum indicum
ATCCCACATCTGCCCTTGATGAAACACAGAATTCATCAAATGAATGTGACTCTTAATGCATGTCTCCATAGGACACTTCGATGCCCATTCTCGAGGTCCACGATTCGGAACATTTCTGACCAAACCCTAAATAGTAGGTTTCACGACCGCCATCTAATGCACATTTCTAACTATTGAACAGTTGTTGCAGGTGGTCTGTGGGCTTTGTTGTGATATTTGAAAGAAGTGCAAACATAAATGTAATGAGCAAAACAAATG
>NW_011637251.1:0-258 GCF_000512975.1 Sesamum indicum
ATACTAACTTGTAGGTATTATTACTTTTAGAAAATTTATCACACAAATTCTTGGGTTTAGACCAACGATTGGGTCAAGTTTCGTCGAATTCTGAAAACGTTCAAAAGTTAGCTGTTTTGCACGGTTTTATTAAAACAAGTTTGTTTCCCTTTTATATTTTCTTGTAGTTATTATTACGCTTAGCAAATGCATAACACAAATGCTTGGGTCTAGATCTACGTTTAGGTCAAGTTTCGTCGAATTCTGAAAACGTTCAAA
>NW_011637252.1:0-258 GCF_000512975.1 Sesamum indicum
AGCTCATTCTGTCTGTCAGAGCTCACCAATTGTTGTGCCTCATCGAGAAAACTTTTTGCTAATTGGACGTTTAGAGTCAGATCCCCCTTATTCCTTCTCTATAGTCGGAAGACCAGATTAAGTGCCTTCAGTTTACGGGTCACGGCATACATAGGTATACCAACAACCTCTTGATGCCAAATGTTCCGCACATTGGGAATGAAATCAGGTGAACGGGCCAGATAGTTATCAAATCGAAACATACCCCCTCCATTATGT
>NW_011637253.1:0-258 GCF_000512975.1 Sesamum indicum
ATTAAATCAAACTAATGGTGTTAATCTTTTTATAAATGACCGTTATACCTTTACTTAATATATATAATTTTTTATTAATGATTGTTGGATCATCTTTGATTAAATAATGATCGTTAGATCTAATCAATTAATCTCAACTGTTAGATCTTCAAAAAATGAAATATTTAAATTCAAAAAATTATTTAACTTATAGTATATATAAATAATTCAAAATTATAAAAAACATTATTATTATATTTACAAAAGTAAAAAAAAAAA
>NW_011637254.1:0-258 GCF_000512975.1 Sesamum indicum
CGTTCCTCGGCCGATCCACTCGCACTTTGCGGTGCCTTCAATGAAAACGTTAAGCCACAAAAGAAAGAAGGAAAATACAACATAGAATGTCCCTAGTGATCCACATGCCACACTTGCTTTTGCATTTGCTCTTTTTTACTATGTAAAATATCTATAATAAAGCAACAATGAAAGATTATATGCAGTCAAAGTTACATTAAAGACATTTAAAGGTTCTTCAATTTGATAAAACTTGGGACTGTTGAAAATTTTCATATG
>NW_011637255.1:0-258 GCF_000512975.1 Sesamum indicum
CACTAAAATGCGTAACTGAGCTCGGCATCCCCGAGATCATCCACAAGCATGGCCGCCCCATGACTCTCACTGAACTGATGGAAGCTCTATTTGGCGTTGATAGAGCCAAAGCCGACCACGTGCGCCGTCTCATGCGGACCGTAGTGCATTCGGGCTTTTTCGTATTGGGAAAAGTCGATTCATCGGATGAGCAGGGTTATTGGCTTACGCCTGCTTCACGTCTTTTGATTGGAGACCACCCCATGAGCATGAAGGCGT
>NW_011637256.1:0-258 GCF_000512975.1 Sesamum indicum
TATTGTTCAAAGGACGGCACGATCACTTCGCCGGGACCCTTCCCACCGGCAGCGACGTCCAGTCCCTCGTCCTCGAATTTATTATTACATTCTATCTCATGTTTGTCATATCCGGTGTCGCCACCGACAACAGAGCTGTATGTAGTTACTGATCTACGTACTTCCTTCTCTCAGTGCTCCAAATTTTGCTCTCTGGATAATTAGTTTTAATTGGAAGAGAGACAAAGTTTAGAGCTGGCAATAATATAATTGGTCTTC
>NW_011637257.1:0-258 GCF_000512975.1 Sesamum indicum
TGGTCACCATTTCTAACTCTTCCATTTGACCTAAAGCCAATCGCCCATATCCCTCAGTCTTATCTGAGTGAGTAATCTATGATACCTGCTCGGTCTCAAAGGTCTACCATATTTTCTTGACCTGTGTCAAACCCTGCATGACTTGTCTACACGAATATTCCAGATACAAGAAGTTTCAAACCTAGTTTGTACTCCATGTCGAATCTCATGGCTCCAAGCCATTCATCCAACACGATGTCCTACATCGCTTCTCCTTGT
>NW_011637258.1:0-258 GCF_000512975.1 Sesamum indicum
TACCCATGACTGAAGTGTCATAGAAGCAAGTCTAAATCATAACTATCAATTTTTGCATTAGCACAGTTCATTCCATTATTGCAGGGAAAAATGCTTTGCAATTCCTCCTTTGAACTGACACTTTCAGCTGCAACTGAGCACCTCAAGTGGGTAAATGACATGCAATGGAAATTAGTGATGGCAATGGAAAGTAGAAGCCATAAGGAGTAGGTATACACTTATTGAGACAATGGAATATGGTAGGATTGAATTATTGAA
>NW_011637259.1:0-258 GCF_000512975.1 Sesamum indicum
GGGGGGGGGGGGGGGGGGGGGGAGAGAATGCAAGAGACAATGACAAGAGAGTGAGTAAGCTACTAATGAGTAATAAATTGTGCGTGTGTGTGTGTTTGTAAATTTATAAAGAGTGAATGGAACATAGACAATTCTCACAATTTTATTTAATGATATTTACACTGACTTATATAAGATATTTTCATAAAAAAGCGTCATGACGATGCCACATTAATACATCGTATTGACGTAGCACTATCCTCACTGTTTATTATCAAA
>NW_011637260.1:0-258 GCF_000512975.1 Sesamum indicum
TTGTAGTTTTGAAACCTGAGTTTGGTGTGTTTAGCGATTTTAATTCCCTTCCTGCTATTAGCGGTCTCTGAAAATCATGATCTGGTGTAGCAGGTTTCAATTGAGATCATGATGTCAATAAATATATTTTTATATGTTCTAATCAGCTACTGCATTTCTTTTTCAATTTTATCGACCATAAACTTGATAAGTTTTGTTGATTGATGCCCTCTCCTTATTCCGACTTTTCCATTTTCTTATCTATACGTCGTTTTTTTT
>NW_011637261.1:0-258 GCF_000512975.1 Sesamum indicum
GGCGCGTGTGTGTGCGTGTGCGGGGAGTGTGTGTGTGTGTGTGTGAGTGTGTGTGTGGTGTGTGGGTGTGTGTGTGTGTGTGCGCGCGTGTGCGGGGTGTGTGTGTGTATGCAGTGTGTGTGTGTGTGCTTGTGTCACGGTAAAAATATGTTTTACTTCCATTTTGAACATAGAAGAACTGAGGTGTTGCCTTTATTTTCTGTGCCAACGAATGCCATATGCGTCTTGTTACATTTGTCATTCTACTTGAATTTCTAA
>NW_011637262.1:0-258 GCF_000512975.1 Sesamum indicum
TATAGTGAGAGAAAATGAGTGGAGGATTCATGAAATTTGATAAATGGCTTAGGTGGTTATGATCTGCTAACAGATTCTTGAGAAGTTTTGCTTAATGATGCGCCCTTCTTGTTCCTGCTTTTCAATTTCCTTGTCTGTGCGTCTTTTTTCTTTTCGTTTTGTGTGTGTGTGTGTGTTAGTGTTTGTGGTGTGTGGGGGTGTGTGTGTGTGTGTGCGTGTGTGTGCATGTGCGATGTGTGGGTGTGTGTGTGTGTGTGT
>NW_011637263.1:0-258 GCF_000512975.1 Sesamum indicum
CTAGTCGAATAGGAAATGATTTTTGTATCGATCAATAGAGTAAATGCATCTCAAGTATTCAATATAGTTGTTGGTGCAGGATGGGAGCTGACGCTTAATTCCTGCCCTAGACGAAGGCCAAGAGATGGTCGATGGTCGATGGAAGGACTGAACTGGTATGGAACTCTAGAGCCTAAATGTTCACGCCAACATTCACCTAGTCTGTAGTGCCATGTCCTGTTGCTAGACGACCAACCATAGTGACGGGCATTTTCAATT
>NW_011637264.1:0-258 GCF_000512975.1 Sesamum indicum
TGTATGAATGTACTAAAATGTGTCTAGATTCATTCTACAATCCAAAAGGTAATATATTCTTTATTCCAAATAAAAAATGACTAACATAGCACTCTTCAAAAGTGATAATTGCTCGTCAGTTTTTCAACAGGCTTAATTAGGGTGTTTGGCCGATTTTATTAAGATAAAAATACAAGGCCCAACTAATTTTAATTAAATCTAATTTAATTAGAATGTACCTAATTAAGTTCATCATATTTAATCAAATTAAATACATGA
>NW_011637265.1:0-258 GCF_000512975.1 Sesamum indicum
ATCTCTTGTTACTTTATTACAAGAAAGATTGTTTGGCAAGTCACTCTAATCCAATAGGAGTAATATGTCATCATACATAGAGCATAAGGAATAATAAATCAAAGTCTTGGAAGTTCCAAGTAATATCTTCCTTTATTTTTCTGAAACAAGTCTTTCATAATTAAGTTCTACAGAGACTTGCACCTAATTCAATTGAGCTAAAACAAACATAACAAAGATAAATTTAAGCATAAATCTTACCTTGTGGTCGAGAACATC
>NW_011637266.1:0-258 GCF_000512975.1 Sesamum indicum
TTCTAAGAATTAGACGAAACTCGACCCAAACGTTGGTCTAGACCCAAGAATTTGTGTGGTAAATTTGCTAATCCTAATAATAACTACAAGTTTGTATAATAGGAAAACAAACTTACTCTAATAAAACCGCGCAAAACAGTTAAATTTTGAACGTTCTCAGAATTCGACGAAAAATAACCAAAACGTAGGTCTAGACCCAAGAATTTATGTAGTAAATTTGCTAAGCTTAATAATAACTACAAGTTTTTATAAAAGGAA
>NW_011637267.1:0-258 GCF_000512975.1 Sesamum indicum
ATCTTTCCGGGACGCTCTATCCGACTTGGTGCTTTCCTTTATATATATAAGTTCTATAAGTTTGGGATCGAGATCTGATGATGGCTTAGATGTCACTTTCTTTAGTTTAGCAGCTCCGGTATCGGTAGCATTCACAGCGGATTCTTTAACTTTAACTAATAACCATAAAGCAGAGACAGAGAGAGGCTTTGGACAATTTCTCCTTTATCCCACATTCCATTAACAGCTGCTATTCCGACATCAGGTTAGAGCACCAGC
>NW_011637268.1:0-258 GCF_000512975.1 Sesamum indicum
TAGTCAGAACACCCGAAGGTGGGGGATGCTTATCGGGGTCCCCATCCCATCTTCATTAAAAATAAAGCACAATCAGAATTACAACATAAGTGCAACAAAAGATAAATGGAGGAGTACTACTCCTTTACATTGTGATACGACATCAAGTTTTTTGTTTTTTCCATTTTTTCTTGACTCTATCTGTCTTAATTCTTGGTCCGCACGAGCCACTCCTCTGTTTCATAACTCGGGTTTTCTCTTCCGTGTACCTGACTAGGT
>NW_011637269.1:0-258 GCF_000512975.1 Sesamum indicum
TGGGAAAGTTTGAGGATACACTCTACGAAAAAAACTTAAACATTAAGGAATTTCAGAGGGGTATTCCCCCCCTTTCCCAAGAAAGCCAAGAGGACCTCCTTTTTTGGAGTCTTTAGAAAGCAATATGGCCATAGTGAAAACCTCGGACCTCCCAGAAAAGTGACTTCATGCAGGCCACGTCTACAATAAAAAAAAAAAAAGAGAGAGCACGAGAGACCTTTTGGGTCAAAAGGTTTGGCGAACCCCCCCTAGAAACAT
>NW_011637270.1:0-258 GCF_000512975.1 Sesamum indicum
TCTATGATCGACCGTGGAATTAAGCATGATCTTGTCTTTAACTAGAATATTCACTCTTCCCTTATATTTATTTCTTCTAATTTTATTAGCTTTTTAATTTAATTTAGTTTTTATTTTTATTCTTCTTCACAATAAAAAAATCCCCCTAATTATTTTTATTTTTTGAAGGAATTAATTTAAAACCAATCCCTATGGATTCGACCCTACTCACACTTCTACAAAGATGTTCGTAGGAATTATTTTTGGTGGATTCGACAA
>NW_011637271.1:0-258 GCF_000512975.1 Sesamum indicum
CGATTCCTAAGCCATTCGTTCTCCCCTCTCGGTTGGCCTTTGCCAGCCACTAGAACAAGTAAGAGAACCTACAATGAATGAACTTAAAGAACCGCAGATTTTGACCGGATTGTACACCTTTGTGTCTGGCTATGTAGATGTGCATAAAGAAGGGACGGGACATCTCTCTCCTTTTTTTGGGGGAAGAGAGGGGGTCGATGTAATTGAGTTCCATCCAGCCTCACGAACTTCTTACTGGGGCAGTACTATAGGCATTTT
>NW_011637272.1:0-258 GCF_000512975.1 Sesamum indicum
AAATTAGATCCTTTCATTCAAACTGAGTTGCTTATATTCTGTCACATTCATGGAAACTGCTTCTGATTCATTCAAACTTTGACAGATTAGACGTGGAAGAAAACCAGATGGCATTTGCCTTGTTGTTGGATCTTGTTGTCGTGGTTTTACAGAGAATTCTACAAGTGATGTGATATATAGTAGTGCTTCAGTGAAGAGGGTTGGTCAGTCAGAAGCACAATATTTCTGGGAGGTCTAATGAGTTTCATGTCTTCTTTC
>NW_011637273.1:0-257 GCF_000512975.1 Sesamum indicum
GGATGATAGCTCGAGCTCATGGAACGTGTGGACCCGAGAAGTTTGAACAACTCGGTCCGGAAGGCGCCAGTAAATCGGGAGTCACGATCACTGACAATATCTTTTGGCAGTCCCCAATGCTTGACGATGTGTTTGAAGAAGAGCTGAGCCGTCCCTTCTGCTGTAACGTGCTTGGGTGCTGCGATAAATGTAGCATATTTTGAAAAATGATCTACCACGACGATGATAGAGCCTAAGTTCCCGACCTTAGGCAATCC
>NW_011637274.1:0-257 GCF_000512975.1 Sesamum indicum
TTGCTCTAGAAACAACAAGAAAAGAATCTCATCCAGCATTTCATTTCATGAAGTTGCAAAGGGTAGACATAGTGGCTTCAGTAAAATCAAAGCTGCCTCAGGAGAACCTCCTCTAGTATCAGCCATCAGTGAAGATAGCATCTCTATCAGCAGAGTTTGGGGATTATGGGTCTGTCTCACTGAGATGTACAAAGTTAAGTATCCATTCAAAATCTTCTCCAACAAAGTGAATGGATCATTCTTGTTAAATGCATGAT
>NW_011637275.1:0-257 GCF_000512975.1 Sesamum indicum
ATCAGTTATATATGTTGTAGCTGATGCTTGACTCATGCTTGTGTGCTTATATGTGGCTTACTGTTTATCAGATAAAGAACTAATCATTCACCTGCCCAAGTTTCTGTTATTTTTCTGCCTTCAAGTACTTATGGGGAGTTTCGTACATATTTGAGTGGTAACAGTTTCCTAGAAATGTAGGTTTGGTATTGCAGAAACCAAGATATTATGCCTATAAGTTGTTGAATCTGTGATGTTGATTGATAAATGGCACAGCT
>NW_011637276.1:0-257 GCF_000512975.1 Sesamum indicum
GATCCTGAGCATGAGTCAGTACGTCAACAATCATAAAACCTCCATATAGCACATTTCCCAATAGTTGGATTTCTCTTGTATACTCCACATTATGCGCTATTTGATTTGTACTTTATGTGAAACTATTTTCTCAAGGATGGTAATTAGAACTTCCTTATTATGAATTTCACTATGAATTTTTCCAATATTTAGCATACAAAATTTCATACTTTAATTTTCAAGCAACAGGGAAGGTGGCTCTCTTATTGGTTTTGATA
>NW_011637277.1:0-257 GCF_000512975.1 Sesamum indicum
CTTAACTGCAGGGTAGAGAACACTACTCCTATGATGATCAGAGTAGCAGATGGCAGCAAGCTTGCTAGCAAATTAGAATGTGATCAGTTTACCTGGGAAATGCAGGGGAAGAAGTTCACACATCCTGTAAGATTGCTCAAACTGGGGGGATATGACTTGGTTCTTGGATGTGACTGGCTTAGTGGCTATGATCCTGTGGAGTTGAATTTCAGTCAGTCTAAAATCACTCTCAATCATTCAGGGAACAAATTGATCTT
>NW_011637278.1:0-257 GCF_000512975.1 Sesamum indicum
GATATCGTCAATTTCTTAACTAAGGGAGCCGTGCCAGAGAACCAAAAGGAGGCGAAGGCCTTGCGAGGAAAAGCATCCCGCTTCGTCATGATGGACGGAGACTTGTACAAACGTGGTTTCTCACTGCCCCTCTTAAAATGCCTAACTTCTGAAGAGGGAAATTATGTCCTACGAGAGATACACGATGGAATTTGCGGAAACCACCTCGGAGGAAAGGCCCTAGCAGGAAAAGCCCTCAGGCAAGGTTTCTTTTGGCC
>NW_011637279.1:0-257 GCF_000512975.1 Sesamum indicum
GTTCTTTAATTTTTATTTACATAAATATTTTATTTTATTATTTGCAGTTAAAGTTTATAATTAAACTAAATTATAATTATAATTTTTTATTTAAACTATTTAAATTTAAACTTTAAAAGATAAACAATTTCTAAATTACAATTAATTTAAATATTAATAAACATTTGCAAAAAATTATACAAATAATTTTGGAGTAATAAATGTATAAAGTTGTTTCACTCAAACTTAAATTTTTAAAATAAAAATTTATAGAAGTT
>NW_011637280.1:0-257 GCF_000512975.1 Sesamum indicum
TACTTGCATTTTGCCCCCATCTACTTACTCTCTTCAACGCAGACGTCGCTCCATCGATCCGTTGTCTTTCGCTTTGCACCCTGCAGTTATGCAGAATACTTAAATTCGAGTTTTCTTTACTGTTGCAATGAAACATGCCAAATATGCCCAACATATAATGTTCTTGGCCACTTTTCTTTCATGCTGTCTTTATATCACCTTTGGGGGCATATTTGGTAGTTTATTTGCAATATTTTGTAAAAGAATTTGGTTATTTA
>NW_011637281.1:0-257 GCF_000512975.1 Sesamum indicum
TTTGAATCAAAACTTTTATTTCTCTGGCTAAGAATAAGCCGGACCTTGTTGGGCAGAGCAACAATTTTCCACAAACTACAAAGAAGGCAAAAGTACTATCCAACACACTTAATTCTTATTTACAATAGACTTTTTACATAGATGGTTGCTGGTGCAAGAGGGCTCCTACTCCGAGGTACTTACACCCGAGTTGACATGAAAGCTGGTGCAAGATCATCTTCACCAACATTAAGCTGTTAGAATGAGAAAAAAAAAAA
>NW_011637282.1:0-257 GCF_000512975.1 Sesamum indicum
AGTCAATTTGGCATCAAAATCACCATGCTTACTGTGAAAATTTATGGCTATTATTTTGTTATGCCTTTTCTCTGTAAAACTTGTATGATTGTATCTCACTACCACAGTTAGTAGTAAAGGTTAACAAGTCATCTGATGATCCTATATATATGCAAATGTTTGAATGAAATTGTTAAACAACAAAATATCAACACCTATATCATTAAAGTAGATAGGAGGTGTTTTTACCCTAAATCAGGGTGTTTCAAATGCTCCTC
>NW_011637283.1:0-257 GCF_000512975.1 Sesamum indicum
GTAAATTTGCTAAATGTAATAATAACTACAAGTTTGTATAAAAGGAAAACAAACTTGCCTTAATAAACCGTACAAAACAGCTATATTTTGAATATTTTCAGAATTCGACGAAACTTAACCCTTATACAAACATGCTTTAGAAAAATCGTGCAAAACAGCTATATTTTGAACGTTTTTAGAATTCGTCGAAACTTGATCCAAACGTTGGTCTAGACCAAAGGATTTGTGTGGTAAATTTGCTAAGCATAATAATAATT
>NW_011637284.1:0-257 GCF_000512975.1 Sesamum indicum
AGTCTAACTTGGATGTGTCGTTTGGTCTTTTGATTGTATTTATGACTCCTCACATTGATATTGTGGTTTGGCTATCACAATGTACAGCAATCGGTGGAAGAGGCTGACTTGCAATGGAAAGTTGTGATAACAACCTAAATAGCCATTCTACCTCGGTACCAGGCGTATCTAACGCACATAACTCGATTTCAAACGTAGACCGGGTTACCAAAGTCTATTTTGCAGACTTTCAGGAGACTGCGCCCCCACCTAAGGTA
>NW_011637285.1:0-257 GCF_000512975.1 Sesamum indicum
CCTTTGGGACGTTTAAGTCCGTGCCATCTTCGTCGTCCGAGCTCGACGATGCATCCATGCAAATAGGATAAAAAATGACAGTAGCAGTCTCGTTATGTTGAAGGGGGGCTGCCATATCTGGAATATTCGGGAAAAGATCAGCATCGTCTTCTTCTTCCTCGTCGGGTACCGAAATGCCGAGGTTCTCATCCTCATCGAAGAGCTCGCACAACTCTTCCCACTTTGGCTCGTACGCATTCTGGTAGCATCGAGCCAAT
>NW_011637286.1:0-257 GCF_000512975.1 Sesamum indicum
ATTTCTTTTTCAATTTTATCGACCACAAACTTGAGAAGTTTTGCTGAATGATGCCCCCTCCTTGTTTCGACTTTTGCATTTCTTTGTATGTGTATTTTTTTTAAGTGTGTGTGTGTCTGGTGTGTGGGTGTGTGTGGGGGGTGAGGGGTGTGTGCGTGTGTGGTGTGTGTGTGTGAGTATGTGTGTGTTTGTGGGGTGTGTGTGTGTTTGAGTATGTGTGTGTTTGTGGGGTGTGTGTGTGTGTGTGTGTGTGTGTG
>NW_011637287.1:0-257 GCF_000512975.1 Sesamum indicum
AAACACACACACACATCCCACACACACACACACACACACCCCATGCACACACGCACACACACACCCCACACACACACATACACACACATAAAAAAAAAGACGCACAGACAAGAAAATAGAAAAGTCGGAATAAGAAGGGGGCAATATTAAGCAAAACCATGGTAACATCCTGCACGAGAAAAAGGGTTGTGTAGATAGAAATGAACACTTAAAAATTGAAGGAGAATGGCAAATGTAACAAGACGCAGATGGCATTC
>NW_011637288.1:0-257 GCF_000512975.1 Sesamum indicum
AGTATGGATCAAATTCAAAAGACCGTTGGCAAGCGCACTTTGTCTAACAAAAGGCTTCTTGGTCATTTTTCCTTTCAAACAAGATTTGCAAGTCGGTAAGCTGTCCAAATCGTCTATCTCTAGACTCTTTTACTTTACCAACTTTCTCATCTTATCTTTAGAGATATGGCCTAGCCTTGCGTGCCATAACTGTGCGTTTTCATGATTATCTAATTTTCATTTGTGTTGGACAGTTATAATCCAATTAGATTGTTGGA
>NW_011637289.1:0-257 GCF_000512975.1 Sesamum indicum
AGACTGTGAAAGTATGTTCTCATCTCCCTCTCTCTCTTACATACTGCTTGATCTCTTGTCCACTAGTATTGTTGAACAGTCCCTTGTTGTCTTCACCTTAATTATGGGGACTTCTAGTTTTACTTTATTGCTTGTGGCATAATATATTCATATTACTACAATTATTCTTTTCCCCATCACACAGTCTGAGTTAAATGTGGCCTCCAAGTTGGTATCTGTTTGAGGAAAAGTAAGATGTTGTACAGAAATTTACTTAT
>NW_011637290.1:0-257 GCF_000512975.1 Sesamum indicum
GAACTTTCTCAGAATTCGACGAAACTTGACCAAAACGTTGATCTAGACCCAAAAATTTGTGTGGTAAATTTCCAAAGCGTAATAATAACTACAAGTTTGTATAAAAGAAAAACGAACTTGATTCAATAAAAACATGCAAAACAATAAAATTTCGAACGTTCTCAGATGTCGACGAAACCGGACCCTGACGATAGTCTAGGCCCAAGAATTTGAGTGGTAAATTTGATAAGTATATAACAACTACAAGTTTGTATAAA
>NW_011637291.1:0-257 GCF_000512975.1 Sesamum indicum
GACGAGAATGAATTGTTAGTCTATACAGACGCCAATGATTACAGATGGGCAGCAGTGCTCATAAAGAAGATAACTACAGGGGAAGAACCTTGTAGATATACAGGAGGGTTGTTCTCAGAACAACGAGCCAAAGTTTGGCACATCAACAAGAAATAATTCTTTGCGGTTTGGAAGACTTTTAAAAAATGGCCTTTATTTTTACTTGCCAAAGAATTTACTTTAGAAGTTGATAATACTAATGTCAAAGCTTTCTTAAA
>NW_011637292.1:0-257 GCF_000512975.1 Sesamum indicum
CTAGATTGATGGTTAAAACAAATGGTCTACCCCATTTTGGAGGAAAATTTTAATGGGAGTTTGTCTATATAGGGCATGTTTGGCAAACATTTTATTCAACACACAAAAGATTTCTGTTTTGATTTCAATTTTATAATTGAGGACAATAATATTAAAAAAATATATTTTTAACCCAATTTCTATTTGAAAAAAAAAACTAATTCAAATCGTTATAAAAATACCAATTCCAACATTTCCTCTCAATTCAAATTATTATG
>NW_011637293.1:0-257 GCF_000512975.1 Sesamum indicum
TTTGCCTTGTTCCCGTTGTTCTTCTAAATGTTTGAATTAATCCTTACATTATGATGATGTTCACGACTATTACCACGATCACGACCATGACCTCCATGACTAAGACCACATTTATGAGAATGCTGCATGGTGAGCCATGGTATCGACCATGCCCGTTTTATGAAGAAGTAGCATTTACTTTAAGAAATGCTGCTAAATTTGTAGGAAGTAGTTTGGAACCAATGGGTCAAGTGTGATTATTATTCAACAAAAAGCTG
>NW_011637294.1:0-257 GCF_000512975.1 Sesamum indicum
ATTCCAATTACCAGACTCCTAGAGTCCGGTATTTTTATTTATTGTCACTACCTGCCCGTTCGAGATCTACATCTTTAAATTGAAAGGTCCAAATGATCAACTCTGCAATCAATTGTTAGAATAAATAGGTATTCAAATTGTTCATTTGAAAAAATGAAAACCCTTCTTATTGGATGATCATGATACTTCCTGAAAATTGAAATTCCTGATCAATGGAGGAACACCCTTTTTGTTCAATAAGATGCCAAAGCAGATGA
>NW_011637295.1:0-257 GCF_000512975.1 Sesamum indicum
TCCTGAGCCCGGCGATGAAGCTAGTTCGCTTCCTCATTTAATAAAATATCCATGAGAAGTGATTTCAACATTGATTTGGAAGACCGACTGCATCTTGACAAATCCGATCCAGAAAGGATGAGAAAAATATTGCAAGGAATAAAAAAATTATCCTCTTGGGAAGGAGAAGGCAGACCAAAATCAGGGAAAAAGGCGGGGGACGCCTTAGTTGCCTTCATGCGGGAATGGGATGAGAATCGAAATCAAACCTTATTTTT
>NW_011637296.1:0-257 GCF_000512975.1 Sesamum indicum
TCAATAATCACACCACAAAAGAAACTGATTCAAATATCATATCACTTGCACCACAAACCCACAATCACAAAGCTAATTACAAGACGAAATTAATATAAAATTCCAAGAAACTAAAAATTCAAGAATCATAATCCACACAAAACAATCAAGAATCACAAAAGGCATTCCACAATCACAAACTAATTGGAAACAAAAGATCGAATCCAACAAACAAGAACAAACAAATAGGTCATCAAATTGCACCAAAACCAACAATA
>NW_011637297.1:0-257 GCF_000512975.1 Sesamum indicum
GTTTCTGTATTTTTTAAAGTTTGTGTAAAAGGACAATAGGTGAGGTATCTTAATTTACAACCTGGTAACTAATTTTTATTAATATATTAACTAAATAATTTAATATTTTTTCATAAATATTATTTTGACATAGGTAATTACAAAAACACTCTTGAGGTGATTTCTGTCGTTTAAAAATTAAATTATTACTTGACACCTCTTTTATCTTTTGGTAATTTCAAAAACACTATTGATTTAATGTCTGTGTTGCATAGGGA
>NW_011637298.1:0-257 GCF_000512975.1 Sesamum indicum
GGAAGTAATTGAACCTTGATTGAAGATGGTTCGATGGTGCTTCACTAGATGTGGAGTTTTGAAAAACTGTCCAGTTGTAAAACATTGTGTTTTCTTAAAGTCGTAATCCAGAGAATATACTTGATATGGTTAGGCAAACCTGTGTTGAACAAATGTCTTGACTATGAGAAATGGTCCTGCAACGTTAAAGGACTAGTGGGAGGAAAATTTAACTCAGAATCTCATTTATACAAGTTCGTTATGGAATAAAACAAACA
>NW_011637299.1:0-257 GCF_000512975.1 Sesamum indicum
CACAATCGTCATTCTATTCTTTATAATAATCACTTTCTCAATAACAACTCCCAATTAGATTTCATCAACAACCAATTATATGATTATCACATAATCATATCCCGCATATCTCTACATTACCATCACATACCACATAGTAATAATTTCACCAATAAGATGGTAATCTAACAAATAATCCACAACTAATTATGTAAACAATCAATATACGAAAGCCACGTATATTAATATAAAGCCAAGTCCATGATCGCATCCAAGAA
>NW_011637300.1:0-257 GCF_000512975.1 Sesamum indicum
ATAAAAACAACTCTTAAGGAAGAAATTGATTCAAAAATACATTTATCTATAATCGACATAAGAATCAATAATGTAAGAGATGACTGTCTTGGAACAATGATAGGTAATATGTATGTAGAAAAATTAATGTTCGACATTCATTCTAGGATTGCATACAAGCTAGCAGACCAAGATTTCAATAGAGTCTTAATCCTTCATTAAGATTTTAAAAGGAAAGATCTACTGAAAGAAGGTAATAGACTATATTCTACAACTCA
>NW_011637301.1:0-257 GCF_000512975.1 Sesamum indicum
CTGCAGGTCTAGGGTCCTGTACTCTAAAAGCATGTTCAGGGTCATGCTCCCTCAACTCGTGAGTCATCCCTGAAGGTGATGCCTTCTGAGTTGGTTATCTTAAGTCATTCCATAGCGATGTGGATGCTAGTAAGGAACTCCTTATTGCGACCTGGACTGTGTCTAATTCAGCTTTTAGGATTTGTCTGGAAAGTTGGGCATTCACCGCTAGCTGCCCCAACTTCCTGTCAAGCTCCTCGAGGTTTTCTTAGAGGTGC
>NW_011637302.1:0-257 GCF_000512975.1 Sesamum indicum
TATTGGCCACAAATTTGAGAAGTTTTGCTTAATGATGCCCCCTCCTTGTTTTGAATTTTCCATTTCCTTGTTTGTCCGTCTTTTTTTTGTGGTGTGTGGGTGTGGTGTGTGTGTGTGTGTGTGTGTATATGCACGTGTGCGGTGTGGGGTGTGTGTGTGCGCGCATGTGTGTGGGGGGTGTGTGCATGCGTGTTGGGTGTGTGTGTGTGTGTGTGTATGCGTGTGGAGTGTGTGGGGGTGTGTGTGTGTTTGGGGTG
>NW_011637303.1:0-257 GCF_000512975.1 Sesamum indicum
AAACGAAGTTCCTTTAATAAAACCGTGCAAAAAAGTTAAATTTTGAATGTTCTCAGAATTCCACGAAACTTGACCCAAACGTGGGACTAGACGCATGCATTTGTGTTGTAAATTTGCTAAGCGTAATAATATCCACAAGTTAGTGTAAAAGGAAAATGAAATTGCTTTAACAAAACCATGCAAAACAACTTAATTTTTAACGTTCTCAGAATTCTATGAAACTTGACCCAGATATAGGTCTAGACCCATGCATTTGT
>NW_011637304.1:0-257 GCF_000512975.1 Sesamum indicum
AGAAAGCCTTACCGCTCTTATTCCGCAGCCTTTAGCACATAGCAGTCGACCTTCCTGTGATGTTAGTATTCGTATTACATACACTGATGTAAGTGGAATCAATCACCTAAATGACATGATTCAACTGCCGGTGAGATTAGGAGCTTCCTGGGAAGAGTAAGTTGAATCATGTAAATGGCATGATTCAACAACTGATGAATTGTTTGTTGAATCATCGCTCGCTCTAAAAAATAGACTATCCACAGTATAAATAGAGA
>NW_011637305.1:0-257 GCF_000512975.1 Sesamum indicum
ATCACATTATGCTTGTAAACTAATTGTACGAACATTGGTTTTAGACTGGACCAACATAATAACTTCTTTGGAACACCACAATAATTGCACGTACACGATTTTTCACTTGATGATCATAATAAATACACGGAACATGAATTTTCACTTGGTATAAATACGTTCGCACAAGACTATATTATACTTTAGTGATACAAACATCATTAATATATTCACATTTATAATTAAGACAATTTGCAACTTTTCTTGACATATTAATT
>NW_011637306.1:0-257 GCF_000512975.1 Sesamum indicum
TTGAAGTTTCGTGCACTTGGGACGATGGGCTAACTCCTCCACCGCCGAACGCTTCCACCGTCGATTCGCCGTCGGTAAGCCGACCCACGGTGCCGAGTTCTTGCAAATCTGTGTGCCGAGTTCTTGCAAATCTCCCGTTCGCGCGATCGCCGCCCGTCGCACCGCCGTTCCGCCGTCGGTTCACAAGCGGAGCTACACCATTGCAGTCGCCTCGTCATGGAGAAGCCTCCCGTCCGCCCAGAAATCGACATCGGAGC
>NW_011637307.1:0-257 GCF_000512975.1 Sesamum indicum
TTTGAGAGTGAGAATCGAATCCATTCTGTTCAATAAAAATAGTTTCGATTGCCAGATCTCAAGCCATCTAATAGTGGTATTGAAAATTATGCTTCCGACGTGTGATGTGGATGAAGGAAGAGGAGGTCTAAGTAGATCTTTGCGTGAACACAGATTCGGAGAAGGAACAATGAGCAAAGTAGATTTGGACAAAATCAAAATGGTATAATTTCGTGGTTTACATTTTTATTAGTTTTTCCTTTCTACCTTAAGCCACA
>NW_011637308.1:0-257 GCF_000512975.1 Sesamum indicum
CCTCTCCAGCTTCTCCGAGCTATCTATCTCTAATTCATTTACTTTACTTAACTTACGAAGCCAGTCTCCTCTATAAGACTTTCATTCCCTAGACCTCGTAGGCTGATGATTGCCTTGATTGGCCAACAGTATCAGTTCAATCTGGCATTTCATCCTTGGTAAGGGTGTACACTATCAATGAACCAGTAGTTGCATTTACAGCAGAAGATAGATCGGTCCTCGTAGAACGTTCAAGACTTTTAGTCTGTTGTTCCATA
>NW_011637309.1:0-257 GCF_000512975.1 Sesamum indicum
ATCACTTTTAGTGACAAATTGCCGATCCATAAGTTGTTGGATGGATGAATCCCCAGCTGCAAATCTTTCACAGCTGCATTGTGGTTCAATGTACCTTTCGCCGCTAATTTTACAGGTGGTGCTATTAAATGGGTCAGGTATAGAGAACAAGATAAATGACAGGTTGTAGGAGGTTCCCATGTGAAAGAAAAGCTGAATAGGAAGAGATTTGTGGTGCAATTGGGATATGGTGGAGTAAGGGTTTGTAATTAAGTGCA
>NW_011637310.1:0-257 GCF_000512975.1 Sesamum indicum
TTGAACGGACTAAATTGGAGTTCGTTATAATATTTTGGAGCAAATTATATTAACTAAGAAATTAGGTAGGACGCAATAGTAATTATCAAAAAGATTAAATAAATAAAAAAATATATATGTATGAAAAGGGGTAGGCAACATATAGGTCACCACCGCCTCAATTTTTTTCTTGTTAAAACACACACAGCCCGATTATGCACACACACACCATCACACACACTGATGCCAAAACTACAAAAAAGGTGGGATTTGGCACG
>NW_011637311.1:0-257 GCF_000512975.1 Sesamum indicum
CCTTCTTTGCTCCAATAATAGCACTGGGTTCAAAGGAGCAACAATAGTTAAGCTCTTCTTGATGCCCACAGACAGGCTTCCCTAAAACCATCGAATAGCAACCAACAAGTAAAACAACTTTAAACTCAATAAAATTCAGAGCATTACTGCAAATATTTCAACTAATAGGACAATCACATATCGGAATCACACATAAAATACTCAGTAAATATCAGAATTCTTACAATCAGAAGAACAAAGCAATTAACAAAGACACA
>NW_011637312.1:0-257 GCF_000512975.1 Sesamum indicum
GGCTCATGGGGATGGAGGAAAATCCTCCGATTACGGATTTTTCTCCGAACCATGGTGGACTACCGGATTGGAGATGGGAGGAATTTCCTCTTGTGGCAGGAACCATGGCACCACCTTAGCCCTCTTTGTGAATCTTTCCCACGAGGACCGAGGCTACTTGGAATAGATGAGTCATCCAGACTCAGCACGGTGATTCATGAGGGCGTTTGCCAATGGCCCCTTATCACGGATCTTGAGTGTTTGGAGATAACACATGC
>NW_011637313.1:0-257 GCF_000512975.1 Sesamum indicum
ATAACAGGTATACTTACGTCACCATCATCGTCATTATTCTGTTCAATCTGTTCTGGCAGATCGACCTCATCAGGTTCTGAGTCAGCTTGCTCAGTGTTCAACAAACTATCAGCTTCGAACTCGGCATCTTCATCATCGCATTCAGATGAATCCACATAATCCGATGGACATGCATAACCCGATGACCCTGAATATGCAGCCGGACCTGAATATGATGATGGGCCTGCATACGACGATGGACCTGCATATGATGATGG
>NW_011637314.1:0-257 GCF_000512975.1 Sesamum indicum
TTCTGACATTCTCATACAATTTTCAGATGCAAATGTCACTGCAGAAAATCGTATTAAACAATTTTGGATAGCAAATTTGCTATACCATTAGCAAATTGCTAGCCTTTATGCTGGCTAATGAATTATCTTTATTTTTCAGGAATGCTCCCCCAAAGGGGAAGAGGAAGAAATTCCTCCTCTAATCAAAGAGGAGGTAGATTTCGAGCAGGTGATATTGTCAGACATGGAAATAGGACCTTAGTAAGGGAAAATATTTC
>NW_011637315.1:0-257 GCF_000512975.1 Sesamum indicum
GTGGAGGAAACGTGAAATTGATCGGGGGGAATTGTAGAGCTCATCAAGGCGAGCAAAATGGTGTATGGTACAGCCGGCGACTCACCGGAAATCGGCCGGAATTTTAGAGAGAAGTCGCCGGCGAATCAGGGCCGAAAATGGCGCGATTCAGGCAGCTTTGGGAGGCGCGTCCGGCGGCGTCCGGCGTCCGATCACTGCACAACCAGCACCATTATGATGGGTTTCTCGAGACGCATCCAACGGTGGTGCGCGCGTTT
>NW_011637316.1:0-257 GCF_000512975.1 Sesamum indicum
TAAGAAAAAAAAATAATGGGGGAGATTTGACGATAAAAAGAAATAATTAAAAACTAGATAAGCTAGAAAAAAAATTGAAGTTACCTGGCGAAGATACGAGAGAGAGATTTTACGGTTAAGGCTAGGATCATGCTTGATTCCTACGAGTTGATCATTGATGCAAAAATACACATGTATAAACAAATAAATCAGTTATAGTGTTGGTACGACCTAACATCTTACCTTTTCGTCAGCTAAGGTACGACCGTTGGCTTGAT
>NW_011637317.1:0-257 GCF_000512975.1 Sesamum indicum
GTGGACATACCTTTAGAGAGTTTCTACATTGAAGCCTTGCGTGAACGGATCAAACGAATGAGGTTCTAAATAAATCAAATCAAAGGTGACTCTTGATTTATATTTATGTACCTCTCGTTTTTCATTCAACTAACTGCCTTGTTAATTTTATTATTTTTATTTATTTTATTAATCATATCGAGCGCTCGGAAACTCCAAGGGTACACCCCATGATTTTATGGTTTCCATGCTATTTCATTTTATTTAAGCAATTTATT
>NW_011637318.1:0-257 GCF_000512975.1 Sesamum indicum
GTTTAAGATCAATAAAAATAGTTTTTATTTGATGATTGATGATAACCTTCATCTGCTTAATACATTAACAAGCGGTCTTTATATTCTCCAGTAGTTAAATTGAATTATTATTGCCCAGCACAAATAAAAATTAGATAATCATGAAAACACATAGATTTGGCATGCAAGGTTAGGTCATATCTCCACAGAAAGGATGAGGAAGTTGGCAGAATTAAGGAGTCTAGAGGAAGAGGACTTGGATAAAAACAAACTTTCGA
>NW_011637319.1:0-257 GCF_000512975.1 Sesamum indicum
TGAAACTTAACCAAAACGTTGGTCTAGACCCAAGAATTTGTGTGGTAAATTTGTTAAAGTAATAATAACTATAGGTTTGTGTAAAAGGGAAACTAACCTGCTTTAATAAAACCGTGCAAAACAGCAAAATTTTGAACGTTCTCAGAGTTCGACGAAATTTGACCCAAACATTGGTCTAGACCAAAGAATTTGTGTTGTAAATTTGCTAAGTATAATAATAACTACATGTTTGTATAAAAGAGAAACAAACTTGCTTT
>NW_011637320.1:0-257 GCF_000512975.1 Sesamum indicum
TCAGTTTGTCCATTATCACACTCAACCTTTGGACAATGAGCTTTGCAATGATCTTATAAAGCACATTACAAATGCTATGGGCCGAAAATCACTAACCGTCATAGGTGAATGTACTTTTAGTATGAGCGCCAAAAGTGTAGTATTTATCTGCATCAGAAGTCGGCCTGTACTAAAGAAGTCCAGTATTGCCGAACTCACCTCCTGTCCAACTATAGGCCATGCTGCTTTGAAGAAGCCCGATGAGTATCCGTCCGGGC
>NW_011637321.1:0-257 GCF_000512975.1 Sesamum indicum
TATTTAATTATTTTAATTATTAAAAAAATAATAAATAAAAGGAAAAAAATGGGAAAAATATGAAGACACAGAAGAATAATATTTTAATTTTTTACGCATCGTATTTGTATCGCGAAATATTTATTTTATTATATTCATGTATATTGTGCGTCCCAAATGTTTGAAAAATAATTGGGAAAAAAACTGGAGGGTTCACGTTCAAATCCGTTGTTCTCCAACAAAAACATTATGTATACATGAGCATTGCGTCTTCACGA
>NW_011637322.1:0-257 GCF_000512975.1 Sesamum indicum
GATTGTCGGAATCACACCACTCGTGAACCGAAAAGGGTTATCACTCAACCCGGTACCGAAAGGAGTCACTGTTCTCAATCCGGTAGACGACCAAGTTTTCCTAACTTGACCGCAAAATACGAGCCACTTGCCCGACTGTCGGCAGAACGCTACTCGCGACCCGAACAGCTTTCAAAAGGGTTGCCGCTCAACCCACCACGGAAATGAGACCGCCTGTCCCAAATCTGGCTAACGACCAAGCTTTCCTAGCTTGACCG
>NW_011637323.1:0-257 GCF_000512975.1 Sesamum indicum
TAAGTCATCACAAGGAAAATAATTCTCTTTCTTAGTGATGTCGAATATAACTTGTATTTCTTTCCATCCTTTAGGTCATCTAAGTTTTAAGTTATCTATCCTAATCTCTTGAGGAGTTAAAGCTTTTAATAACTCTTTCTCGTTTCCTTTGTAGCCTATAATCCTATCTTCTGAAAAGGACATCCAACTAAAAACTCAGTCCTAGAGCTATGTGTCCGATCTAAAACTGGGTGATCTTTTATAATAATATCAACACC
>NW_011637324.1:0-257 GCF_000512975.1 Sesamum indicum
TAGTAAAATCGTGCAAAACAGCGAAATTTTGAACGTTGTCAGAATTCGACGAAACTTGACCCAAACGTTGGTCTAGATCCAAGCATTTGGTGGTAAATTTGCCAAGCGTAACATAACTAAAAGTTTGTAGAGAAGGGAAACAAACTTGCTCTAATAAAACCGTGCAAAATAGCTACATTTTTAACCTTCTCAGAATTCGATGAAACTTGACCCGAACGTTGGTGTAGACCCAATAATTTGTGTGGTAAATTTGCTAA
>NW_011637325.1:0-257 GCF_000512975.1 Sesamum indicum
CTAGCCTTACTTGCGGGACCGGTTAAAAAATTCCCCTTATCTGATTAGATCTTAACTGATAACTAAAGATTTCCTTTATTTATATTTAATGTAATGCAGCAGCCATCTATTCTGGTGTGCAGAGCTAGACAGAAGGTTTCTTAAGACATCGCTTTCATACTCCACTCTCTAGTTCACTGATTGATCCTTCCGCTTCTGTAAGAGAGGCTAAAAGGTGTGAACGAAGAAAGCTTCTTTTGGCTTTTAGGCAAGGCGTC
>NW_011637326.1:0-257 GCF_000512975.1 Sesamum indicum
CAAAAAGAATTAGAACACAAACCACAATCACAAAAAGAATCACAAGACAAACCACAATCACAAAAAAAAAATACAAACAACCGATAATCACATAAACTATTGAGATGACAAAAGGTCTAATCCAAGAGACAAGTTCAAACAATTAAGTCAAATTGCACCAAAACCCACAACAATTCAAGTAACTTTACAAGCCCACAAACAAAAACGATCAAACAATCAAAACTACAAATAGTCACATAAACAATACAAATCCAGAA
>NW_011637327.1:0-257 GCF_000512975.1 Sesamum indicum
GCATAATCCAATTATGAATATAAATTTTATATTTCACCCAATAGACATTTCTCATTTAATGTTACAGAAAAACTTATCGACCAATATACGTAGTCAAAATTGTCCAACAATAATTGAAATCAATATTTCGACCATGCTAGGTTACATAAATGCTATATTAACATGATCACCACTAAGCCTAACTATGTCCCTACTCATTACAATAATAGCCCCTTTATCGCTAAGCCTTAGGACCTTCTTGTTTCAATTTTTCTATT
>NW_011637328.1:0-257 GCF_000512975.1 Sesamum indicum
ACTAAACAAAAAATATAGCTTATGAAATTCTTTTGAAAACAAAGTATACCAACAAATGAATATTCAGGACTTTCATCGAGGTATTGATGAATATTATACGGATTTATTTCAAAATTGATAGTATAGCCAAATTTGGAAAATTTTTCAAATATTTAGGAAAAAAAGAGTATAAAAAAACCCATCGATGGGACTGCATACTTAAAAAATAAAATTAATTATTTAGAATTAAGAATAATTTATATGCAAAATTAAATTTA
>NW_011637329.1:0-257 GCF_000512975.1 Sesamum indicum
AGAAAATATCCCACCGCGGTAGCCATCCATCTTTTAGACCCATTCCGTATAATATCCAGTGTTGGTCGCACTATCACCTCTCCTTTTTGTACCGTTGGAGCCACATAGGATAGGGTCTTTCGAGTTGAATCGTGGAATGCAGGAGCTATTTTATCATCGTTAATCGTGTCCGAGCATGCATGCAATGGAATGTTTCCAACGAACAAACCCGTAGGAGCGCGATAATCAAAAGTAGAAATCTGTTTTTTTGTCTTTTT
>NW_011637330.1:0-257 GCF_000512975.1 Sesamum indicum
GTCATATAATATATATACAATGTGTTTAGGGTTCTGTATTTGCAGCAACAGTGTGATGATCATTTATGTAATATATTTTAATGAACTTATAGTAACAATTATGATGTATTTACAAAATCATGCATAGATCAAGAATGAATCTTCGATTTATGTGTACAAGAATGTTTATGTCGATTTGGGTCGAGGTTGTTGACATGCAGATTCAGTCGTCATCTTCAAGTTCTTCACAGCTTGATTCTAGTTCTGAAAATAACATT
>NW_011637331.1:0-257 GCF_000512975.1 Sesamum indicum
TTAGTGTGGAAATCCACACTTTCTCTCATCGGTTGATCCTACGGAACATCATTAGAGCATGTACTTCCCTCCGGTGGTGGTAGTGCTGGAGTGATCTCACTTGTTTGGGTATTGACTAAATCCACAATCCCGAGTTAGGAAAAGGTTTCCGCCAATTCTTGTAAATCTGATAGATCCACTCTTGTTACCTCCATTATTTTATAGATTTGATGGAAGTGATAATTAGATCTGCTCTAGACTTTCGCTTTTGGAATCTC
>NW_011637332.1:0-257 GCF_000512975.1 Sesamum indicum
TTGGACATTGCTTGAGATAAGTCAAGACTTACTATCTCTATATACGCAAAATTTTGAAAGGCGAAGAGTTAGTACTTTTTCCTTCTTGAGCAGCTGCGCCCAACCAAATACATCTGTGCCATGATCAAGAACAACATTAGAAAAAGCTTCACCGACTGCTAATGCTAATGATGATTCCTCATGAACTACTTGACTTACCTTGCCGAATGTGGAAGAGACAGCGACCTTTAGCGGGACTGTTGTCAACAATCCTGATG
>NW_011637333.1:0-257 GCF_000512975.1 Sesamum indicum
TATTAATATATATAATTTAAAAATATATACATAAAACTGTGCATAAATTAACGTTATGCCAACAATTTATCTTATCACCATTTTCAAATCAAATGATATTATCAAATTTATGGTAATTTTGATATTTATCATAATAAGATCTGAACATTAAAACATGTAGCTAATTTTACTAACAAACCCTTAAATTAATTTAGGTACCTGAATATTTCCTAATATTCTCTTTTTAATTAAACCATAATATCTATTTCACCAACTTC
>NW_011637334.1:0-257 GCF_000512975.1 Sesamum indicum
TGTGTGTTTGTGGGTGTGTGGGGTTTGGGTGTGTGTTTGTGTGTGTGTGTTTTTCAGTTTGGTGGGTGATGTGCTTCTTGATGAAAAGCACTTTAGCTTAGTGGAGAATTCATTAGTTGATGCATTTAGTGTTTTTCAATTTGATGTAATGTATCATTTTAATTACTTTGTTATTCTGGTTGTAATAATTCTGATATTTACTGAGTATGCTATATGTGATTCCGACATGTGATCAGTCATGTTAGATTAAATATGGC
>NW_011637335.1:0-257 GCF_000512975.1 Sesamum indicum
CTGCTAATGTCTTGATATCTTCAGAAATTGGTCCTAGTGATAAGGAGACCAATTCAACAACCTTAAGCTTACTGATGATGGATAAGCAATCACCTTCAATAAGAACACTCCTGCAGTGTTTCCACAGCTTCCTTCCCTTCCAAGATGGTCCGGTGTAGTAGGAAAAGAGAAATATTTCATCCACCCTGCTAAACAGATGTCTTTAGAGTTTCTTGCAATAACCCCTATACCCATAGATGATTGTTCTTGAGAATATG
>NW_011637336.1:0-257 GCF_000512975.1 Sesamum indicum
TTTTTTTTTTTGACATTTTTTAAATAAATTCCCCTATAAAAGAAGGTTTGAGTGAAATTTCTTGATAGGTAACACTGAGATTAGCAAAGCAGCTTCACACACACACACAACTGCAAAAAAATCATGATGAGTCGAGATGGATTAATCCATGTTGCTATGCTGCCATGGTCAGCATTCGGCCATCTCATCCCATTTCTCCAGCTCTCCATCGCCTTAGCCAAATCAGGGATCCACGTCTCCTTCCTCGCAACTCCAAG
>NW_011637337.1:0-257 GCF_000512975.1 Sesamum indicum
ATTACAGTGCAACAAATAATAGTATCATTCTGATGTAATATGTATGTTTTCTCTTTGAACTCTAGGTTTTTCTCAACAAGTCAATGACTTTGGAAAAGCTAAGGTAATCTTTATCAATGGTCATCGATTTTCCATACTTCCAAGGAACAAGAATGAGAAGAATGTGAGGTTTGTTGGTTAAGTGTGAGCAATAAGAAAATTTTCTACATGAAGTTTCTCGTAATAATTTAAAGACCTCATCGTATGTCCTCTAGTTT
>NW_011637338.1:0-257 GCF_000512975.1 Sesamum indicum
TCGAATATAAAAATGATATCGTTGGTTAATTAGATTATTAAATTTATTAGATTTGAATGTTGCTATAGCCAGTTTATATAATACCATCGAAATTGTTAACCAAATATCCAATTATATGTATTATTGTTCAATTAAAGAGTATAATAGCGAAAAATTGATAGAAAATTCATAGAAATATTCTGAAAGTTATATTTAATAAATGGTATGTTAATAAAGAGGAAAAATGAAGATTTGTATTTTGATAGAAATAGAATATT
>NW_011637339.1:0-257 GCF_000512975.1 Sesamum indicum
TGTGTGTGTGTGTGCGCGTGTGGTGTGTGTGTGTGTTTGTGAGTGTGTGTGCGTGTGGGTGTGTGTGTGTGTGTATGAGTATGTGGTGTGTGGGGTGTGTGTGTGTGTGTGCATGTGGGGTGCGTGTTTGTGTGTGTGTGCGTGTGGGGTGTGTGTGTGTGTGTTTGTGAGTGTGTGTGTGTGAGAGAGAGAGTGTGTGTGTGTGTGTGCATGCGTGGGGTGTGTGTGTGTCTGTTTGTGAGTGTGTGTGCGTGTGT
>NW_011637340.1:0-257 GCF_000512975.1 Sesamum indicum
GCATTTATTTTAATATACAATTAACTTTAAAAGCGATTAAATTAATAAATTTTTATATGTGTAGGTGCTCCATTATTTTGCGAAGCAGGATATTTTGGATTATGCAAAAAGGATTCTGACTGTATGGTGGTAGTGCCTGAACGTAATGACTGTAGAGAAAGAGTTTGCATTTTTGGGCATTGCTTTTGCAAAAATCCTCCTGTCAAGAAATCCGAAAATGCAGAAGGCGTGAAGAAGGCCGATTTTGAACACACATC
>NW_011637341.1:0-257 GCF_000512975.1 Sesamum indicum
TTATCAACATGTATTTCATTTTCCACATTCGAGTCACAGTTAACATCCGATGTCTCGATTTCAGCAATATCATTATCATGTTTACCACTATCAACATCATCATTAGAGGGATTAGTAGGGTACCTGCTTGATTTACCTCTCTCAAAAGCCTTGGCTGTCTCAATCTCAACCTGTTCCTTTGCTACTGCTTTGCCCTGCCCGATCTCTTCGACAACCTTCTTTCCTTTCATTTTCTCAGCGACAGCCCGATTGCTCGG
>NW_011637342.1:0-257 GCF_000512975.1 Sesamum indicum
CTATAGATAGCAAATATTCTAATAACATTTTTCAAGAAAAAATGTTGGAAAATGATGAGTATGCGTATTCTTCAATTATATTTAATTTGTCTGATTTTGTGCTTAGAAAAGTTGGTAAACAAAATTTTGCAAGAGATTTATGGGAAAAATTAGACATCTTTCACTGAGACATCCCGAGTAAATTGTTTTTGCTTGAGTAATTTTTAAGATACAAGCTTGATTTGTCTAAAGACATTGATGAGAATTTGGATGATTTT
>NW_011637343.1:0-257 GCF_000512975.1 Sesamum indicum
TGTCTTGATCGTCGGATATCATGAGAAAGAAATAGGAAGAAGTGTTATCGAACGATTTCCTGCAATTCTTTCCAGTATGGAATGAGTAAAGAATCAAGCTACAAGTCTCGATCTATACGAAAGGCACTGGTTTTTTGTTTCATTGATAGCAGAAAAACGGACTCTATAGGGGCGCTAGCGCTTGACTAATAAGAAAAAAAGAAAAAATGTCACGGGTTCCAATCCTGTCATCCCTACCTATTCTTCTCCTCTGGGCA
>NW_011637344.1:0-257 GCF_000512975.1 Sesamum indicum
ATAAGTTCAAACAAATTTAATTTCGCGCCAAAAGAAAACTGGAGGAAAACTCAAACCTAGGAATGGTTATTCAATATTTGACCGTTGCAAAATATGAAATTAAATAAAATCATTCGTATAAAACATTTGTTTCTAAAATGATTAAACTGTCCCTAAATATTCCATAGATTGCTCGTTCACTTCCTGATTATAATGTCTCAACATCTGGGACAGTTTCATCATTTTTAACCTCGTTGATTGTGTATCAAATACGATAT
>NW_011637345.1:0-257 GCF_000512975.1 Sesamum indicum
AAAATAATATGTATATATATACACATTATTTCCATTATAATAATACGAAAATCAAAATATAAAATGAAGTACAAAGGAATAAAAAAAAAACTTAATTAATTGAGTAGTAGGAGTAAAGATTAACAGAAATATATATAGTATAGGAGACATTTTGTTCTCAATTAATAAGTTGAAAAAATAGTTTACATTAATAAAATAAATAAATGAAAATGTTTATGCTTCGTACATGTAAGGAATGAAAACTTTATAACAAAACA
>NW_011637346.1:0-257 GCF_000512975.1 Sesamum indicum
TCTTACAAATGTTTGGATGAAATTGTTACCTAGCAAGATATCAGCACCTGTATCATGAAAGTATATAGGAGGTGTTTTTACCCTAAACCAGGACGATCCGAATGCTCCTCCGATCATGATTTTGGCTTCTCGTATTCCTTTATTGTGTATCAGGATTTTTTGTTAAAAATCCCTTCCTACAATAACGGGTAAGGTTTCCCTTGCTTCCTTAGGGAAAACTCCTGGTTTTTCCGTGCAAATTCCTGATCCTGAATCAA
>NW_011637347.1:0-257 GCF_000512975.1 Sesamum indicum
TGCAATCTCATTCCAGTCAAGCAAAACTTGGTCCCTGCCAAATCCTCCTATGAAGGAATTGAATACAGTTGCTGCCCAACCTTTCCTTTCAATAGCTGATTTCCTACATAAAACAGGATACTCCTTCCCTTCTGGAATGCACTGGTAGTACAACCTGTTTAACACCATATCAAAAAATTATGCACAAGAAATACAAAAGTTAATTTTGTGCATGCATCTAAAGCAGACTGAAGCTGAACAATTTTAACATTATACAA
>NW_011637348.1:0-257 GCF_000512975.1 Sesamum indicum
CCAACATGTATATATATGATCAAATCCATCCCTAACGCAATGTAACATCACATCTTCAAGGGTTTTGCTAAATTGATTTCAACATTTCGAACATGAACAACTGACTCTGGAACCATATTCCTTCCCCAAAAATTCAAATTCTAAGAATGTTGCAACTCCATGTACATATTCATCGGACACTACAAGAAAACAGCTTGATAGCAATGAAAAAAATTAACATCGAAGTAATTAACAAGTAAAATTCTCATTGCTAGATC
>NW_011637349.1:0-257 GCF_000512975.1 Sesamum indicum
ACTACAAAAAAAGGCGGGATTTGGCACGGGTAAGGGTATCGTTCCAAAACCCATTCCATATTGGAACGAGCTTTGGAACACATGAGGAACAGATATTGGTAGATGACGTCATGATCCACTTTTTTTTGGATAATAATTTTGGAGTGTCAAAACCGTTCACTAACCGTTACAAAATCCGTTCCAAACACAGCTCAAAAAATAGTAATGGTTAATGTTTGAAACTCGTTTGGAATAGATTATTAAAATTATGAAAGGTC
>NW_011637350.1:0-257 GCF_000512975.1 Sesamum indicum
AAAACAATGGAGGTCTACGTAGACGACATGCTAGTCAAAAGCCGGCACTCGGAGCAACACTTGCAGGACCTCGAGGCAAGCTTTGCCGTCATGCGATCATACGGAATGAAGCTCAATCCAACAAAATGCACGTTCGGAGTCGGAGGAGGCAAGTTCTTGGGATATATGGTGAGCAGCCGAGGGATAGAAGCCAACCCGGAGAAAATCAAAGCAATCCTCGAGCTGAAGTCGCCGGCTTCGATAAAAGACGTGCAGAA
>NW_011637351.1:0-257 GCF_000512975.1 Sesamum indicum
CTTGGTCATATTAGTCAAAAAGGTCTTGATTTTTTGAGAAAAGATGGCATTTTGAATGAGAACATTGAAAAATTGGATTTTTGTGATGATTGTGTGCTTGGTAAACATCATAAAGTGCATTTTCCTGCTTCACCCTCCCCAAATCCCTCCATGTCTACTTGCATTCTTGATTATGTACATGCTGATGTTTGGGGACCTTCGAATATGCCTACTCATGGTGGTAATAGATATTTCTTATCTATCATTGACAATTTCTC
>NW_011637352.1:0-257 GCF_000512975.1 Sesamum indicum
AGGCTCTCGAGTCTATACTGGTACGGGCCTTCCGTGTACTGTCCTAGCCTTATTCTAGGGCATGGAATTAGGTGTCAACTCCTATCCTAAACTAGGCATCTATGCTTAATACTTGAGATCCTGTTACGCCAAATTGCTCGAAATAGAAACCCTTTTTTTCCTATTCGGCCAATGACTGTGGCCACAGTTTTATAGAGTGTTAACGCATCTCTAAGTGCGTAGGAAGTACCTCTGTCATATACTGACAGGGGATGGAT
>NW_011637353.1:0-257 GCF_000512975.1 Sesamum indicum
TATAGTCCAATTAAAGTTGAAAACACTTTTAAGATAATTATTATGTGTTTTGGATTATCCATCCAAAATGCATTGTTTGACTTACCTGCATTTATATTTCTTCTTTCATTTCGTACGTGATGGCATAAAAGGTTTTAAGAATACCATGTTAGCTAGAATAAACCATCTGGTTAACTCATTAAAGTTAACCTCCATGAGAAAGATTATGTTTGCTAGAGGAAGCCACTTGGTTCACTCACTAAAAAGTTATTCTCCCT
>NW_011637354.1:0-257 GCF_000512975.1 Sesamum indicum
AACACATATAGCATACAATTATAAACTGGAATCAACTTATTCGAAAAATCATTTTTCAGTGCCATGTGTCATAAGCATTTTATTTTGATTGTATCTATACTCGTTTCTTGTAAGATTGAGGGCCTCAGCTTGAATTTGGTTTGTCAATTTTGTGCAAACTAAAGTAATCTCTTATTCTTAAGAGTCGTGTGGAAATCAAAAGGTTAAGCAGAAAATTTAAACACTCAACTGAAACACACATTGGCTGCTACAATAAT
>NW_011637355.1:0-257 GCF_000512975.1 Sesamum indicum
GCGCAAAACAGCTAAATTTTGAATGTTCTTAGAATTCGACGAAATTTACCCAAACGTTGGTATAGTCCCAACAATTTGTATGGTAAATTTGATAAGCTTATTAATAACTACAAGTCTGTATAAATGTGAAACAAACTTTGCTTTAATAAAACCGTGCAATACAACTAAATTTTTGAACGTTCTCAAAATTCGACGAAACTTGACCGAAACGTTGGTCTAGACCCAAGAGTTTTTGTGGTAAATTTGCTAAGCGTAAT
>NW_011637356.1:0-256 GCF_000512975.1 Sesamum indicum
ACACCACACACACACACACACACACACCCCACACGCACACACACACACACACCCACACACACACACGCACAGACCCCACCCAGACACACACCCCCCCCACACACAAACCCACACACCCCACACACACACACCGACACATACATACACAAAAAGAAAAAAAAAAGAAAAAAGACGCATAGACAAGAAAATGTAAAAGCCGGAACAAGGGGCGGCATCATTCAACAAAACTTCTTAAGTTTGTGGTCGATAAAATTGA
>NW_011637357.1:0-256 GCF_000512975.1 Sesamum indicum
CTGTTGAGATCATGATGTCAACAAATATATTTCTATATGTTTGTACCTAGTGCTATCATTGGTGCAAAAAAAGTTGTTGCATTTACTAGTGTGTATTATATATGTAATTGTATTAGGCCAATGATTTTATCATTAATATTATCCAGTTTCTGGATCAACCTTTCTGAAAATCAAGATATGGTGTTACAGAGTTTTGTTGAGATCATGATGTCACAGATATATTTTTATATGTTCTAATCAGCTAATACATTTCTTT
>NW_011637358.1:0-256 GCF_000512975.1 Sesamum indicum
CGTTCACTTCCCAATTGCGATATCTCAACATCCGGGTCCCTAATAAATTCCAAACTTAAACGCATAACAATACTTTCCATATGTGAACATATCTAGTGATCTGATCTAAAATCACATGGTCTGATGGACAGTTGCATCATTTTTAGCCCTATTGATTGTGTATCAGATATGATATCTCAGTACTTGTATAACAAAAATGTCCAAAACTTCATCGGATATAGTATTTTTTTCAATTTAGTAATATCTAACGATCTGA
>NW_011637359.1:0-256 GCF_000512975.1 Sesamum indicum
CATCAAGATAATACTAACATTTATGAATATATAAATTTATTGCGTACTGTGTATACATCAATGTCAAATAATTTTTTTTATTTTTTTAATGTATTTAAATTATATTGTTCCACTACAATGATATGTTTCCACATCATTAATTATTTAGAATAATCTTTGTAACAGCTACACAAAACTATGTCGTGTCCATAGTTTGTATTACCCTTTGTAACGATTTTTTACACGGCTACCATACACTACATTATTTATATCAACA
>NW_011637360.1:0-256 GCF_000512975.1 Sesamum indicum
CTACAAGTTAGTATAAAAGGGAAACAAACTTGTTTTAATAAAACCGTGCAAAAGAGCTAAGTTTTGGACGTACTCAGAATTCAACGAAACTTGACCCAATGACAGGTTTAGACCAATCCATTTGTGTTGTATATTTGCTCAGCGTAATAATAACTAGAAGTTAGTATAAAAGCGAAACAAGCTTCCTTTGATAAAACCGTGCAAAATAGCTAAATTTTTAACGTTCTCAGAATTCGACGAAACTTGACCCAAACAT
>NW_011637361.1:0-256 GCF_000512975.1 Sesamum indicum
AATTAAGTGTGTATGGTAGTAATTCGGCCTTCTTTGTATTATGGCTCCAATAAGACCGCCTTGTTTCTTAGTCAAAGAAATAAAAGTTTGGATCCGAAACTAATTTGTAGTTGTATATTTATTACTTGATCAAAATCAACTCAACCATATGCACAAATTGGTACTTTATTGAAGCTCAAATCAACTGTTTTTTGAGAATTTTTTTCTTTTTTTTTTTCCTATACTGCTTACAATTGGAACATCGTTGAACTCTATT
>NW_011637362.1:0-256 GCF_000512975.1 Sesamum indicum
CAGCATGGGTCTAGACCTATGTTTGGGTCAAAATTATGAGAACGTTCAAAATTTAGTTGCTTTCCACGGTTTTATTAAAAGAAGTACGTTTCGCATTCATACTAACTTTTAGTTATTATTACTCTTTAGCAAATTTACCACACAAATGCATGAGTCTAGAACTACGTTTGGGTCAAGTTTAATGGAATTCTGAAAACGTTCAAAATTTAGTTGTTTTGCACGGTTTTATTAAAGAAAGTTTGTTTCCCTTTCATAC
>NW_011637363.1:0-256 GCF_000512975.1 Sesamum indicum
TATTAAAGGAAAACAAACTTGTTTTAATAGAACTGTGCGAAACAGCTAAATTTTGAACGTTCTCAAATTTGACGAAAATTGACCCTAACGTTGGTCTAGACCCAAAAATTTTGTGTGGTAAGTTTGCTAAGTGTAATAATAACTGCAAGTTTATATAAAACGGAAACGAACTTGATTCAATAAAACCGTGCATAACAACTATATTTTGAACGTTCTCAGATGTCAACGAAACTTGACCCAGACGATGGTCTAGGCC
>NW_011637364.1:0-256 GCF_000512975.1 Sesamum indicum
GCCCAACCCGTTAAAAACCCAATTGGTTCATTAGCAAGACGGAGAAGGGCCCACCAATAGGACGAATAAAGCCCATCAGTAGGGAAGAAAGGCCCAAAAACTTACCTATTGCTTTAGTGAACTGGTAGGCCCAAAAAATAAGCCCATTTAAGCCGGATACATCATCATACAACTAGGAGATATGTCGTATAGCTTGCCCACACATTTATACGTGTTACTCTAAAATATCTCCAAGTCATGTTTGGTAAATCGGGCA
>NW_011637365.1:0-256 GCF_000512975.1 Sesamum indicum
TCAGGTTTGTTTCCCTTTTATATAAAGTAGTAGTTATTATTACGCTTAGCAAATTTACCATACAAATTCTTAGGTCAAGTTTCTTCGAATTCGGAGAATGTTCAAAATTCAGTTGTTTTGCACGGTTTTATTAAAGCAAGTTTATTTTCCTCTTGCACACACTTGTAGTTATTATTAGTCTTAATAATTTACCACACAAATTGTTCGGTCTAGACCAACGTTTGGCTGAAGATTCGTCGAATTCTGAGAAAGTTCA
>NW_011637366.1:0-256 GCF_000512975.1 Sesamum indicum
TAGTTATTATTACTTTAACAAATTTACCACACAAATTCTTGGGTCTAGACCAACGTTTTGGTTAAGTTTCATTGAATTCTGAAAAGGTTCAAAATTTAGCTATTTTGCACGATTTTATTACAGGATGTTCTTTTCCCTTTTATACAAACTTGTAGTTATTATTACACTTAGCAAATTTACCTCACAAATTCTTGGGTCTGGACCAATATTTTTTCATCGAATTCGGAGAACGTTCAAAATTTTGCTGTTTTGCACT
>NW_011637367.1:0-256 GCF_000512975.1 Sesamum indicum
TTTAAGATTTTAAAGATTTGATCTTGATCATGAATGGCAAGTAATTAAATGCTGAACCTTTGAACTAAAACCCCCTTCAAATTTTCAGTAATTTTTCAAAAAAAGGTCTGCAGTAATTTCATGAATATATAATAAAATCGAAGATAGAATGCGGAGTTGGGGTAGGCAAACAACAACGTTTCCAGCTTGTCTTGCTGTTAAAAATTTCGGAGTAGACTTTGGTTTGGTAGCAGATTAGCAATAAGTTTATTCACCT
>NW_011637368.1:0-256 GCF_000512975.1 Sesamum indicum
CCCCCTAATATCCCTCCTGGCCGGACCCCTGAGGTCGTCGGGTATCTGGACGGGACTTAGGCTGGTGAGCCCCGGTTCTGTTATACCTGTTTTTATAGTTCCGGTTGTTTTTCTGTTAATATTTTCTACTCATCTTGACCTTCGGTGGATGTTTGATAACTGACTATAAATTTACTGTTGGTTCCTATCATATCTGTTATTGCCTGTATGTTGTTGCTCGTTACCTGTATAATCCTGTGAATTTCTGTATCTGTTG
>NW_011637369.1:0-256 GCF_000512975.1 Sesamum indicum
TTGTTTTAATAAAACCGTGCAAAACAGCTAAATTTTGAGCATTCTCTGAATTCGACGAAACTTGCCCCAAATGTAATTCTACACCCAAGAATTTGTGTGTTAAATTTCTAAGCGTAATAGTAACCACATGTTAGTGTAAAAGGGAAACAAACTTGCTTTAATAAAACTGTGCAGAACAGCTAACATTCTAAAAATTTTACGAAACTTGACCCAAACGTAGCTCTAAACCCAAGCATTTGTGTTATACATTTGCTAA
>NW_011637370.1:0-256 GCF_000512975.1 Sesamum indicum
AAATATTGTGTTCATATTAATTAGTAATATTTATCTATATGCATTTGCATCTTAGCTAGAATCACTATATTCTAGTTACAAGATATATGTTTCACATGTCATATTTCATTTTTATGTTGATGGTGTTGCTGGATTGTGGGAATATCTTTTCCTAAAGTATCAAACATAATCCATATTGGTCTAAGTTGGACCTTTTCAGCATATAGTTTATTTCGATAGCTCATTAATGTTTTTCGAAATTGCCTCTTTCACAACT
>NW_011637371.1:0-256 GCF_000512975.1 Sesamum indicum
CAACCAACTTTGTCAGCTAATCTTCACTGTAATAATATCGAGAGATTCCAAAAGAACGCTTGTGAACTCTCGGAAAAGACTCTGGGTCGAAAAGGGTGATAATTTGGAGGCGATTTTGGGATCTGGGTCTCGATTAAATTCATCAAAGTCTAGAGAGAGAAAGGAGGAGCGGAAAAGGAAAATGTCAACTGATATGGTGGTGGAGGAACATGCAAAGGTGGAAAATGGCTGCTGCAAGAAGGGACCGGGATATGCT
>NW_011637372.1:0-256 GCF_000512975.1 Sesamum indicum
AACAGGCATTCAACATCATGAGGACATATGGAATGAAGTTGAACCTGGACAAATGCACATTTGGGGTAGGAAGAGGCAAGTTCTTGGGATACATGGTCAGTGAACGAGGAATTGAAGCTAATCCTGAGAAGATTCAAGCCATCATGAGCTTGAGATCGCCGACCACAATCAAGGAAGTACAGAAGTTGACGGGTAAGATCGCTTCACTGAACCGATTTATTTCTAGATCAGCTGATAAGAGCTTACCTTTCTTTAA
>NW_011637373.1:0-256 GCF_000512975.1 Sesamum indicum
ATGAAAGGCGTCATACACATGATAGCGGGAGGATCCGAGATGGGGTATTCAAATAGAGCAAGGAAGAAAGCAGAACGGAGGACGGGCACCATGACAAGCAGGCAGGTAATGAACATATCCCAGGAATTAGAGATTAGCTTTGGTGCGCAGGATGTAAAGGGAAAGATCGGAGACGGTAATGACCTTATGGTAATTAAAATGGACATAGCCAATTTCACTGTCCATAAGGTGTTGGTTGACAACGGAAGTTCTGCGG
>NW_011637374.1:0-256 GCF_000512975.1 Sesamum indicum
TGTCTAGATCATATACCCTGTACGCCTTTTGTCCAATAGGATATCCTACAAAAACACATTTGGACGCACGTCTATCAAATTTTGAGAGGTAAGGCTCAGGTCTTATAGCATAACATAGACATCCTATGGTGCGCAAGTGAGAATAAGAAGGAGATTTCTTCTGTAGCATCTCATAGGGACTTTTCCAACCCAAAACAGCTGTAGGATATCGGTTAATGAGATACGTAGCTCCTAGAATAGCATCACCCCAAAATCG
>NW_011637375.1:0-256 GCF_000512975.1 Sesamum indicum
AATTTTCTTTCCAAACACCGTTTTAACTTTGAACGGACTTTAAAAAAAATATCGTTCCTAAATATATTACACTATTGTAAATAAAAAAGAAGAAAAACATCAAAATTTAGGAACGGTCAATTTATTTGGACCGTTCCAAAAATTTTAATTTCGCGCCAAACTATAAGTGGAGGGAAAACCAAACATAGGAATGGTTTTAAATATTTGACCATTCCTAAGATGAATTTAACTAAAATTGTTCCTAAATGTATAATAC
>NW_011637376.1:0-256 GCF_000512975.1 Sesamum indicum
ACCGACCAAGCCCCCAAGGCTTCCATATGATGATCGTGTGAGTCTGTTTAGTCGATTGAAACCTAACCAACGGACCCACTAAGATCGCATAAACGTCTCACGTCTGTCGCCGATGAAACGTGACACTCATCAAATGAATGTGACTCTTAATGCAAGTCTCCATAGGACACTTGGTACCCATTCTTGAGGTCCTTGACTTCGAACATTTGAGACCCAACTCTTGGCAGTTGATTTCATGATCCCCATCCAATGAGCA
>NW_011637377.1:0-256 GCF_000512975.1 Sesamum indicum
AATGCAGTAGCTGATTAGAACATATAAAAATATATTCCTTGACATCATGATCTCAATGGAAACCTACTACTCCAGATCATGATTTTTAGAGAGGTTGATCCAGAAACTAGATAATATTAATCACAAAATCATTGGTATAATAGAATTATATATATAAAACACACTGGGATATGCTGCAACCTTCTTTGCTCCAATAATAGCACTGGTTCAAAATTGCAGCAATAGTTAAGCTCTTCTTCATTACCACAAATAGGCT
>NW_011637378.1:0-256 GCF_000512975.1 Sesamum indicum
AAACTTGTTTTAATAATACCGAGGAAAACAGCTAATATTTGAACGTTCTCAGAATTCAACGAACTTGACCCTATCCCAGGTCTAGACCCAAGCATTTTTATTGGAAAATTGCCAAGCGTAATAATAACTACATGTTAGTATAATAAGGAAGAAAACTTATTTCAATAAAACCGTCCAAAACAGCCAACTTTTGAACGTTCTCAAAATTCGACAAAACTTGACCCAATCGTAGGTCTAGACCCTAGAATATCTGTGG
>NW_011637379.1:0-256 GCF_000512975.1 Sesamum indicum
ATATTTTTAATAAACTTTGACCTCAAGCTTCTACTAGAAGTTAACTTTAAACGCTTATTTCAGTGACCAGCCGACTCGTCAACTTTTTTAGACCAAATGAGGTCAGGAGCTGATTCATCAAAATGAACTGCAAATGCACTGGAGAAACAATTGAACTGCAAATCTATCCCTCTGTCTCTCTCTCTCCCCTCCAATACATCTTTAAGTTCAAATATGACCATATTGCATGATTAAACACCTTCTCTCAAGCTAGTTC
>NW_011637380.1:0-256 GCF_000512975.1 Sesamum indicum
AACTAATTAAATATATTCATGTATAATATCAATTCATTGTATACAATTAACTATTATATTCATAGACACATATATCAAATCATTGGAATTACTTAAATATACATGTTTACATTAATTCGTTGCACTTAAATAACTAGTATAACCAATTAAATATATTCATGCATGATGAATGAAACATATACTATATAAATCTCAATATGATAATAAAATAATTTATAACACCCAACCATGTCTTCTCATCTAAAAGGCATCGCAA
>NW_011637381.1:0-256 GCF_000512975.1 Sesamum indicum
TCAAAACATTATTTCAATTAATACATTTCATATTTAATTATGAATAGATAATTATTAGTTTACTATTACAATATCAAATTCTAATAGAAAAAGTCAACATTGAATTCAATAACACTTTCACGGACGAATAGGCATATTTAATTCTAAAAACAACTTAATTCACATTTTTTATACTATATGTTGACGTCAAAATATTTTGGGATAAATAATCAGTTAAAGTCCAAATAAATTGACTAATAATTATATTTCCAAATAA
>NW_011637382.1:0-256 GCF_000512975.1 Sesamum indicum
TTGCAATTTTTATTGAACACTGAAACTTGTGAAGGATGTTAGTGTCTTGAGAAAAATATGCGAATTATCCTATGGTAGCACTTGAATTTTTTTATTGTTGTCTTGTGATATCCCTTAGATTAATAGGAATTTTTGGTATAAGTCGAGATAAGTAGGAGAAACTAGCACTAGTGGCATATAAAAACAAAGTTGTGTGAAGTGTGTTCCATTGACCGCATCAAATGAACAATGTTCAAGAATCAACACAAAAGCCTTT
>NW_011637383.1:0-256 GCF_000512975.1 Sesamum indicum
GGAAGAGGAGACCTTGAAGAACTTCATGGAGAGGTTCAATAATGAGACGTTGGAGCTGCAAGAATTGAGGATTGACATGATCGTAAGTATTTTGATTCACAGGTTGAGGAAAGGTCCCTTCACATCTGCGCTCGCACGCGACCCTCCGGGGGATGTTGAGCAGTTAATGGCTTTAGCTCAGAAGTACATACACGAGGAAGAGATGAACGCGATGATGGATTCTGAACGAAGAGAGCCCGAACACACGTACAGGTAA
>NW_011637384.1:0-256 GCF_000512975.1 Sesamum indicum
CTGTCACATCGGATGACCTCGCATAGTTTTTTGCACATAAGAGCACGGTTTTATTAAAACAAGTTTGTTTCTCTTTTATACTAACTTGTAATTATTATTACGCTTAGAAAATGCATAACACAAATGCTTGGGTCAAGTTTTTGGGTAAATGTAAATTTCATTAATAAAGAGTAATGGTACAGTAAAACATGGGATCATCAAATGGTTTCTCCCTCTACCCAAGGGATACGCCATAATCTATACAATGCTCGTGTAC
>NW_011637385.1:0-256 GCF_000512975.1 Sesamum indicum
CAGGCATCGTTAAGAATTGGATGGACAAATTTGATAAGTGTTCTATCTCGCAAGCTCCCAGGGCCGAAAATAATAAAGCAGATGCCTTGTCTAAGTTCGGAGCAACAATGTCTAGAATAAGGGATCGCAAGGTTATAGCATTGGTCCGAGAGTGATCAGCCATTTCGGGTAAAACGGAGGTGCAAGCAATATTTGGGGTTGAATCCTGGAAAGATAAGATTGTAAAGTATTTGAAGAGCGACACCTTGCTGGAAGA
>NW_011637386.1:0-256 GCF_000512975.1 Sesamum indicum
TTATACTAATTTGCAGTTTTTATTACGCTTTGCAAATTTACCACACAAATGCATGGGTCTACAGTTACGTTTGGGTCAAGTTTCGTGGAATTTTGAGAATGTTCGAATTTAGCTGTATTGCACGATTTTATTAAATAAAGTTTTTTAACCTTTCATACTAACTTGTATTTATTATTACGCTTAACAAATTTATCACACAAATGCATGGGTCTAAACCTACATTTGTGTCAAGTTTCGTGGAATTCTGGTAACATTC
>NW_011637387.1:0-256 GCF_000512975.1 Sesamum indicum
AAAGTGAGAACGTTACAAATTTTATATTTTGTATATTTTTAAGCAAATAATAGCATCAAATACCAAAATACATCAATAGGTAAAATCTTTTGTAGTCAAACAAATAATATGGGCTAGGAAAGTAATTAATTATGCTTTGTTCAAGCAATTAACGTATACAATAGTCAATATGAGGCACAACATCTACTATGTGATAAAAGGGACCATTTCAAGGAGGAGAAATGCAAAGAGAGAAAAAAAAAAGAGAAGTCGAAGA
>NW_011637388.1:0-256 GCF_000512975.1 Sesamum indicum
CACACAAATGCATGGGTCTAGACTTACGTTTGGGTCAGTTTTCATGGAATTCTGAGAACGTTCAAAATTTAGCTGTTTTGTTCTGTTTTATCAAAGCAAGTTCATTTCCCTTTTACACTAACTTGTATTTATTATTACGCATTGCAAATTTATAGCACAAATCCATGGGTGGAGACCACCGTTTGGGTCAAGGTTCGTCGAATTCTAAGAACGTTCAAAATTTAGCTGTTTTGCACGATTTTATTAAAGCAAATTC
>NW_011637389.1:0-256 GCF_000512975.1 Sesamum indicum
AAAGATATAGAGAATAGACAGATGGATCTAGAACCGAAACCAAAACTACTAGAAAAAATATTTATTGCTCTTAGTATGAAAAATAACATACCAAGAGATCTAATTTGGTCCCAGGATAGGATAATATAAGGGAATAAATGCCTTCCAACTCATTACGTGGCAAACTAATAGTTGCGCACTGAGAGACTTATGAAAAAAAATAAAAAATAAAAAACATGTGTGCGGTGATAAGAGAGAATGTATAATAGTTGAACAA
>NW_011637390.1:0-256 GCF_000512975.1 Sesamum indicum
TGCAGCAAGGTAATATATATATATATATATACTTTACACTATAATTATAAAATTATATTCTTTTCGTAATAAATTGAGATATACATCAATATTTGATCAGTTCATCACTATAATTAAGAGTAATGAAATAAATATTAAATAGTAATTAACCAACTTTTAGCTATATGTTGTAGGTGCTTTAACTGTATCGGTATGTATGGTACACTAAAAGAAATATGATTTTTCAATATTAGCAAGTACTATGATAAAAAAAAAA
>NW_011637391.1:0-256 GCF_000512975.1 Sesamum indicum
CGATGAATTATCTTTTGGTCGTGTATTGTTTATATTTGTTCAGTATGGTGTTTGTATTTCTTGCAATTTTAGCTTGTATTTTTGTTTGATTTCGTGCAGTATGGTCGTTGTGAGGATGGTATGCGACGGTGTTGTGTTGGTTGGCTATTTGTTTGGTGGATCTCATTGGCAAAGTTTGTCTCCTGCATTGTACTTTTTGGTATCCGTTTTTCACTTTGTGTGGTGACTCTTGTGTTTGGTGGTGGTTGTTAGACCA
>NW_011637392.1:0-256 GCF_000512975.1 Sesamum indicum
TATTGCTCGGAAGTAGAGCTTGGAGAGCCACAATGGATTAACTGTGACATACGTTCATTTCGAATGGATATTTTAGGGCAATTTGGAGTTATAATGGCTGATCCTCCTTGGGATATTCATATGGAATTGCCTTATGGAACTATGGCTGATGATGAGATGCGCACTCTTAATGTTCCTGCATTACAAACTGATGGTCTGATATTTCTTTGGGTTACTGGACGTGCAATGGAACTTGGACGGGAATGGTATGCCTCTT
>NW_011637393.1:0-256 GCF_000512975.1 Sesamum indicum
ATTCATCTTATCTGTGGCATGATCCATTGCATCACCTTGGTCCCATTATTGAGAGATTCCCACGGGGTCCATGTCTGCTTGGGCTTGGGACAGCGGACAAGCTCAGCAGTGTTATTATGGAGGGGCAATGGCATTGGCCTCTCATTACGGACATTAAGTGCTTGGAGATTTTTCATGCATTGCCAATAATTCATGGCGAGACAGATTGCATTATTTGGCGATTCGAGATGGGACGACCCACAGTTACATCTATTTA
>NW_011637394.1:0-256 GCF_000512975.1 Sesamum indicum
ATTTACATTTACCAAAAAAAAAGTTCTTTTTCCTTTTTACACTAACTTGTAGTTATTATTACGCTTAGCAAATTTACCACACAAATGCATGGGTTTAGATCTACGTCTGGGTCAAGTTTCATAGAATTCTGAGAACGTTTAAAACTAAGCTATTTTGCATGATTTTTTTAAAGCAAATTCGTTTCCCGTTTACACTAACTTGTAGTTATTATTACGTTTAGCAAATTTACAACTAAAATACATGGGTCTAGACCAA
>NW_011637395.1:0-256 GCF_000512975.1 Sesamum indicum
GCGACTCGTCATGTTTTTGTTATTCTTTTAAAAATAATTATGATAAAATAATTTTTTTTTTTTATAATAAAAAAATAATTAACTCTGGCATGTGGGCTATCACACCTCAACCCACTAAACATATACATATATATATATTTATGTATTGAAAAACTTCAATTAAAATTTGTAAAGAGTGCAGCTTGAAACAGAAATAAAAAACTGGAAATGCAGGAAGGGAGGTGGGAAAATGGAAGAAGAGAGCAGATGAGGGAGA
>NW_011637396.1:0-256 GCF_000512975.1 Sesamum indicum
CCCAAACATGGTCATCATAAGCCTTGTCCAGTACAGTCAAAGCATGTAGTGAGAACGGTGAGTTCCAAGAAGAGGATTCGTTCCCTGTCAAAACGTGATAGAGGTATCTCCTATGAACTTGGAGATGCGTTTACGCTCTATAAAATTGTGGCCATTAATTGATCGAATAGGAAATAGAGGTTTCTATATTGAGCAATTTGGTATGCGATCTCAAGTATTAAGCATAGACGCCTAGTCCAGGATGGTAACCGACACC
>NW_011637397.1:0-256 GCF_000512975.1 Sesamum indicum
GTTTCTAGGGTTTCAATTTGGTCCCGTAAAACTGAAAAATTTGCAATTTCAGTCCAAATTTGGCCGGAAAAAGTCACATGTGATGCATGTGACTTTTAAAATTGGCGGCTCGATCCTGATTGGCTGGAGAAGCTAATGTGGCGCATATGTGGCACATACGTGGAAATTAAAAAAAAAAAAAAACAATCTCAAAAGAATGGCAAAGGCGGAGGACGGCTTTTGTCGGATCTTTGCACAGAGGTGATCAAAATTGATG
>NW_011637398.1:0-256 GCF_000512975.1 Sesamum indicum
AAGTTTAGGGGTTAGTAAAGCTCTAAGGGCATCAGCTGCAGCCTGATTGTAGGGTGTCGGGATCTCCTCGTTAACCAAACCACTAAGCCTTGACAAGGCATGAGATGCTTTTACAGCATGTATTTTTTTGCTATTTGACCGCTTAGTTCCAACACCATGTGCATCTGTCTTATCTGATTCCTCTACCGTCGAATCATATTGGAGCAACAATGGTATAAGGTACCTGAACAAACAAAAAGTGACCCTATAAAACCAC
>NW_011637399.1:0-256 GCF_000512975.1 Sesamum indicum
CATAAAATACTCCGATAGAATAGTTAATCGCTCAATATAATCAATATTTAACAAATGAACTAATTAAATAATATACTTATATAAATTAATATAAATTAAAACACAAATTCTTACCTTTCTATTTTTTTCGTCGTCCACAGTAAAAGACTGCAAATTTCTTAAAGTACAATTGTGTTGCATAATGTAATCTTATATATATTATATGTAATGAGAGAGAGGAGAGAGGTGTGGGGTGGGCGGTGGCCCCCACTCTCAT
>NW_011637400.1:0-256 GCF_000512975.1 Sesamum indicum
CCTAAAACATGAAGTTAGACAATTAAAAAAGGAAGTTAAAACTTTAAAAGAAAACCATGATCAATTGCAACAAGAAATTTAAATCATAAAACTTCAAAATCAAATTTTCAAAGAAAATTCCAATGAAATATCTCCATCTAAAGTCTCTAAAGAAGAAGAATCTTTTGTTAATACAATCTTTAGAATTGCTTATAAAAAATGGTATGTAAAAATTAATTTAGTTATTGAAGATTTTAAATTAACTGCCATCACTTTA
>NW_011637401.1:0-256 GCF_000512975.1 Sesamum indicum
CCAACGTAGGAGCCCTCTAGAGATGATCCACACTACACCATGGCAAGAATTCTTTGATCTCTTTGTTACAATAAATCAAAATCGGTTGGAAGAAACGATCGAAGAGAACTACATGTAATTAGTATATTCTCTTCATCAAGATTCTCACAACTCTTCATTTGATCCTAAATCGTAGAGAATTAGATAAACAAGAGGGTTGATATGTTAGAGGGAGAGAGAGGTCGAATTCCATGGAAAGGAGAGGAGTGTGTTCTCT
>NW_011637402.1:0-256 GCF_000512975.1 Sesamum indicum
ATGTTCTTTCGTTCAGTTGAGGTGTTTGACTTGTTTCCTTAAGTAGTACCTCATCGCATCAACTATCCGCAAAAAAACCCTTTTCCATGAACATTGCGTTCCTTGAGATAAAAACCTTTTGCTAAGATGGATCATAGAAGTAGTATGTCACAGTTTCTTTCGGAGATCCAACAAACTTGCACAGATTGGACCTCGAGTCTAGTTTGCCTCCCACTAGCCTCTAGACTTATGCGGGACTACCCCACACTCGCAAGTA
>NW_011637403.1:0-256 GCF_000512975.1 Sesamum indicum
AAGAAGCCTGCCTGTGGGCATCAATAAGAGTTCAACTATTGCTGCTCTTTTGAATCCAGTGCTATTATTTGAGCAAAGAAGGTTTCAGCATTTTCCAGTATGTTTTTTTTATGTAATTGTATTAGACAATGATTTTGTGATTAATATTATCAAGTTTTTGGAACAACCTTTCTAAAAATCATGATCGGGTGTAGCAGGTTTTTTGTTGAGATCATGATGTCCAATAATATATTTTTATATGTTCTAATCAGCTATT
>NW_011637404.1:0-256 GCF_000512975.1 Sesamum indicum
CCAAGCAACACATTCGATGCTAAATGGATCAAATCACATTATATTATTTAAAATAAAATGTATAATTGAGATACGATCACATTATATTATTTAAAATAAAATGTATAACATCGTATTTCAATTTCAATTGACAAATTATTAGTTCCTCGTTTTGCCACATTTGATTATTTCCTTAAAATTTCATTGCCTAATTAAATTTATGTTTAATTTCTCACTTACTTATATTAAATCTCCATTAATCGCATCATGTTTATCC
>NW_011637405.1:0-256 GCF_000512975.1 Sesamum indicum
CTGATTCTAATTAACAAATTCCTACAAAGATAATTCGTTTAAATTAGATCATGTATTCCCCATAACATAACTAACTACTTTGACATAATTAATTATGCTACATTGCTACTAAGCATTGAACTAAACAAATAATTACACGAATTTGTAAAGTTCAATTACCTAAGCAAACCTTCTTGATAATGAAAAATTGGCCACATTACTCATAAATCAGATTTTTGTAATAAAAGCACAGAGAATAACATGAATACTTATTTAA
>NW_011637406.1:0-256 GCF_000512975.1 Sesamum indicum
ACCGATTCGGAATCAACAGTAAAGAAATCAGTCCAGCTTGGATAATCGGCTTCTCTTCCGGTATGAGGAATGAAAAGCGGAAAGTCTCCGTGTAATCAAGGTAATGAAATTGGTGAAAGCCCATTGCGACTAGACGAGGTTTCTATCTGTCAATGGAGCCAGCAGAATGTCGTTTCATCCTGAAAGCCTACTTGCAGCCGACAACATTCTGATTGGGTACAGCAGAGCAGGTACAAGCTTTTTGTATTGTTGCGCA
>NW_011637407.1:0-256 GCF_000512975.1 Sesamum indicum
ATTAAGCTCAAAACTCAGCAAGCACAAAAAAATGAAAACCTAGACAAGGTATCAGAAGTAGAAAGGAAGAATGATGAAAACCCTAGTCTTGAACTGCAATTAAAATTGCATATTCTGTATTTAGGAGTTGAGAAAAGTGGGGGAAAAGGGTTTGATGAAGAAAAGCAAACAATAAAAACATATTATAATAATAAAAAAAATGGAATGGAGACAGAAAACTTACCAAGAATCAGTAGAATACTCAAAGAGCTTCCCT
>NW_011637408.1:0-256 GCF_000512975.1 Sesamum indicum
AATGTAAGTCGGGGAAGAGGGGCCACTTCATACCATTCCAACTGAATTTTGGAGGAAAGTGATAGTTTGCATGTATTTGCTCAATGAAACAAGCTGGAGAAGTGAGTAGTAAAACAACAAGACTTTTGACCAATTCAAGAAGGAGCGTTAAAGACGATCTTCTTTGAAAGTTGAATTTGAAATGTACATATATATGGAAGCAATTTTACAGTTAAATTCATTAGAGATTTTTTTGAATATTTCTATTATCACAGGA
>NW_011637409.1:0-256 GCF_000512975.1 Sesamum indicum
AAAAAACTCGTTCCATAGTAGGCAAAGGATCTTGCATCAGTACTTGGCTTCTTTCACTGTCAAAGACCTCATGTAACCCCATAAGAAACTGCATTAGCTGCATGTGATCATTTCGTTCTTCTATTGCTTTGTTCACTCCGCAAGTACAGCAACCACAAGTACACCTTGGAGGAGGTGCCAAAACCAGTAGCTCGTTCCAATATTTCTTCAGCTTGGTTATGTAGGCTGTTAGAGACAAATCAAGTTGCGAGATAGA
>NW_011637410.1:0-256 GCF_000512975.1 Sesamum indicum
TTTGACAATTTTTAAATTTCACTAATTGATGGACTAAAATTGCCATATTCATAAATAAAGGATGAAATTTAATACTACTAAATGTACCAAAATATGGGTTTTCCTTATAAAGAGATTTGGTGTATGCAATGGCCGGAGGACGCCATGGCACGAGTGTGGATGGGACATGGGTGCGATGGATACTGTAACGCGAATTTTATCTTAATTTATTAAGTTAATGTTTTCATTTTTGCATTACTTAGCCTTCAATTTTTTT
>NW_011637411.1:0-256 GCF_000512975.1 Sesamum indicum
GGTCCTTAAGGATCTAGGAGTCACAATGGACCTAGACATATCCTAATTTTAAGAACCCGCTACTTGTTCTATTTTTAATATTTTGAACCTGAACCTGTCTGAGTTCTATCGAGTTCCGGTTCAATTGCCACCCCCTAAACATCACGTACGATTTTGAAAATGTGAGTGAAAAAGCACGGGCCTGAGGGTAAATTAGGTCTGAGAAGACAAACTTATAAATGAAGAAAAATTAATATGTATATATATATATATATAT
>NW_011637412.1:0-256 GCF_000512975.1 Sesamum indicum
TCTGGACCCAAGCATTTCTGTTGTAAATTTGCTAAGCGTAATAATAACTACAAGTTAGCATAAAAGGGAAAAAAAATTGCTTTAATAAAACCGTGCAAAACAACTAAATTTTGGACGTACTCAGAATTCGACGAACCTGTCCCAAACATTGGTCTAGACCCAAGGATTAGTATGGTAAATTTTCAAAGCGTAATAATAACTACAAGTTAGTATAAAAGGGAAACAAACTTGTTTTAATAAACCGTGCAAAACAGCT
>NW_011637413.1:0-256 GCF_000512975.1 Sesamum indicum
GAATTGATGGAATTAATTTGGAATTAATTCGAGAACAAACGAATTAATTTGATTGGATTAAATTAATTCAATGAGAATTTTTAAATGATTGGATAATTTATTTGATAATCAATTTGATGGATTGCACAAGAATCAATTAATTTTTGGGCTTAATACCTTTAAATTAATTAGATTAATTTTTTAGATTTGGCTTAATTAATTGATTGGATCAATTAATTAGTGTTTGGGCTTAGATTTATTTAATTGAATTAAATGA
>NW_011637414.1:0-256 GCF_000512975.1 Sesamum indicum
TTTAAAATTTTCATGCATATTTTATATATTAGGAGAACAGGTTCGGAAGATCCATAAAGAGAAAGCAGTGTGCAGATTCTATTTTACTAACATATTTCAATATGAACACATTTTTATGACAAAATGCAACTGCAAAAGCATCACCTTGACCCACGAAAACTGCGCAATGGACCGCCGACAGTCTAGAGAAGAAGGAAACTTCAAATGCGAATGCTGTGAACAAAATATCCAGAATATACCCGTGACATTATTAAGG
>NW_011637415.1:0-256 GCF_000512975.1 Sesamum indicum
AGATAGAAATGAAGACTTAGAAATTGAACGAGAATGGCAAAGTAACAAGACGCAGATGACATTCGTTGGCGTAGAAGATAAAAGCAACACCTCACTTCTTCTATGTTCACAATGGAAGTAAAACTTTTTCTACCGTAACACACAAACATATACCCACACACCCCGCACACACACCACACACTCACACACACCCACCCACACACACACACACACCACACACACACTCACACCCACCCACACACATACCACACACACA
>NW_011637416.1:0-256 GCF_000512975.1 Sesamum indicum
GGAAAGCATCTGTTTATACTCAATGATTGAAACTGATGCATACAAAAATGTTATAATGATGAGGTCTCGATTACAACAAACTTAACTCTTACTTGGATGGTCCATGTTAAGCATTAGGCCTAGAAGGGATTAAAATCCAAATGGTTTGTTTAAATGCAAGCCTTCCATACATAATAATGTGTTGTGGATGCTACTTTCACCTATTCGTGGTCTCACGAGTCGTGGCACGTTCTGAATGGGAGAAACCTACACTATT
>NW_011637417.1:0-256 GCF_000512975.1 Sesamum indicum
CGATTTTGGGGTGATGCTATTCTAGGAGCTACGTATCTCATTAACCGATATCCTACAGCTGTTTTGGGTTGAAAAAGTCCCTATGAGATGCTACAGAAGAAATCTCCTTCTTATTCTCACTTGCGCACCATAGGATGTCTATGTTATGCTATAAGACCTGAGCCTTACCTCTCAAAATTTGATAAACGTGCGTCCAAATGTGTTTTTGTAGGATATCCTATTGGACAAAAGGCGTACAGGGTATATGATCTAGACA
>NW_011637418.1:0-256 GCF_000512975.1 Sesamum indicum
TTGTTTAGGTCCAGTAACTTACGAAATTGCTTACTTTTAGTCCTCTGACAGATTTTCGGACAATTTTACCCTTGTGCAACTTTTGAAAGGCAGTTTTAGTTCATATGCACTCATAGGGGTAAAATTGTCCGAAAATCCGTCAGAGGACTAAAAGTAAGCAATTTCGTAAGTTACTGGACCTAAAAAAAAAATGGACATAGTTATCGGACTAAAATTAAAATTAGGCATATTTAGCGGACTAAAATAATACTTTTCC
>NW_011637419.1:0-256 GCF_000512975.1 Sesamum indicum
TTGCAGTAGTGTGGTTGGAAGAAGTTGTAAAACCAAGGACTTGGAATACCCGGAAACAAAGCGGTCAAAAACAAGGTATGAATTTATGGGGTCTTAATTTATTTCAAAAGCATGTTGGGCCTATTTCTAAGCATGAGGTGAAAGATTCACTAAAAATTGCAAAGAGAGTTGATTACAGGATCAATAGTGTTAAAATTTGGAAACCAGGGGACCATAACTGTCGACCATGAAAAGCGTGGGACTAGAAGTGATAATG
>NW_011637420.1:0-256 GCF_000512975.1 Sesamum indicum
GAATGTTACCAGAATTCCACGAAACTTGACACAAATGTAGGTTTAGACCCATGCATTTGTGTGATAAATTTATTAAGCGTAATAATAAATACAAGTTAGTATGAAAGGTTAAAAAACTTTATTTAATAAAATCGTGCAATACAGCTAAATTCGAACATTCTCAAAATTCCACGAAACTTGACCCGAACGTAACTGTAGACCCATGCATTTGTGTGGTAAATTTGCAAAGCGTAATAAAAACTGCAAATTAGTATAA
>NW_011637421.1:0-256 GCF_000512975.1 Sesamum indicum
TTTTTCCCTTTTCTCAAGCTCCTGCATCACTTGATACTATCCTGCCCTTGCCTATGGTTCCATTGGATTCCACGGGTTCTTTGCACTTACATCCAGACCATACTCAATCCTCTATATCTCAACCTACTCCCTCTGGACATATTCCTGCCTCAACCTCCCGTTGTCCGTCGTTCTAGTAGAATTACTCGTAGACCTTTATGGCTTGATGATTTTGTATCTGTCACATCTAATCCTCACATTGTTCATCCCTCTAATG
>NW_011637422.1:0-256 GCF_000512975.1 Sesamum indicum
AACCGTTATTTTCTACAAACAAATATTGTATGATATATATCTACAGAGATCATCTACTATATATGTTTGGTAAAACTAATTTGCAATTCTAAATATTTAATATTTAGAAAATTGATGAGATTTGGGATAAAATAATTTACGCTATCAGCATTAATTGAAAAATAAGATTCACGTGGTTAGTGATGAAAAGACAGATCAGTTGTTTGAATCCCAACTAAATCTGAGCGACTCAAATAATTTTTTTAATTTTCAAGTT
>NW_011637423.1:0-256 GCF_000512975.1 Sesamum indicum
CGATGCCTAAGTCAGAGGTTGAGATCGAAGGTAAAATTCAGCGATCTAAAATATAAATGTAGATGAACAGTGTACCTTCTCTCAGTGTGGACTTGGGGTATTTATAGGTGAGTGAAGATGGGACCCTCCTGTTGGACAGGTGTCGGCTTCAGGCTTATCTATGCAATGACTCAGCTATTCTTCCGGTGGACACCTGTCCGATATATAATATGGGTTGGATTCGGATTCATGGGGCCCGATTTGAGACGTCATCAAG
>NW_011637424.1:0-256 GCF_000512975.1 Sesamum indicum
CCATCATAACAAGATACCTTCCTAATCAGAGATACGTGCATCTATTTATGATAAAAGTGGTTGGCAGTCAGCAGTAGACAGTCTAGAAGAGATAAGAAGTAGACCCAGGTACCTCATAGGGAGCTTCCCCTCCTGGAATCCCAAAATCACCAACATCTGTTCTTTCCATTCTTGAGTGGACCAGCAGATAATTAAGTGGCTCTTTTGTACGTTGAGCCAGAGGCTCGAAAACTCTGCAAATCCTGTGAGAATGTAA
>NW_011637425.1:0-256 GCF_000512975.1 Sesamum indicum
TTTTCATTTCTTGCCTTGAAGGTCGGCTTATAGGAAGGTTTGTAAGCCGGGGCCTTGCTTACAGGTTTGTAAGCATTCTTCAGAAGATTGTTCTTCAGGGGCTGTTGTGACTTCTTGATGATAGCATGTACACTGACTCTTGTTTTCTAGCAAACATGATGGCTTGATTGAGGGTTGCGGGTTTCAGAGTTATTATATGCCCTTTAAGTTCTTCATTCAACCCACTAATAAATTTCATCATAAAAAACTCCTCACT
>NW_011637426.1:0-256 GCF_000512975.1 Sesamum indicum
ACATGAGATTTCTATTAGGTTTTATATTTAATTGAATTAAATAATAAGCCCAATAGATTATTATTGGATTTGATTTAATTTATTGGACAAATTAAAACAAGCCCAATCTATGTATTAAGTGTGTGGAGTTTAAAAAACTAGGCCTTTTAAACACACTGCAACACTATGTCAAAAAGTTCTTTTTCTCTCTCCAAATCAAGCTCCTTTCTCTTTGTGGCTGAAAGCCATGAATTTTTCTCCTTTTCTCCATGGATTT
>NW_011637427.1:0-256 GCF_000512975.1 Sesamum indicum
GCCCACAAAACTTGTAAGAGATTAACTTACTGAGAATTCTCTTTTGACGATAAGCACAATTCTCTGTACTTTTTCGTAGGAAAATTGGCAACCACAAGCGGCTCAAGACCATGAAGACCCCTCTCCAACTGTTAAAAGAAAGACAGTCAAGCTTGATGGATATGATAAAGTAAGATTCTCTTGTTGAATGACAAATACATGACAGAGGGACCCTCCAAAAGGAGGATAAAACAAGAAAACGAGACTCTACATGAAA
>NW_011637428.1:0-256 GCF_000512975.1 Sesamum indicum
TTCTAAGAACGTTTAAAGTTTAGCTGTTTTGTACGGTTTTATTAAAGTAAGTTTGTTTGCCTTTTATAAAAGCTTGTAGTTATTATTAAGCATAGCAAATTTACAACACAAATTCATGGGTCTATACCAACATTTGGGTCAAGTTTCGTCGAATTCTGAGAACGTTCAAAATTTAGCTTTGCAATATTTTATTATAGCAACTTTGTTTCCCTTTTATACAAACTTGTAGTTATTATTACGCTTAGCAAATTTACCA
>NW_011637429.1:0-256 GCF_000512975.1 Sesamum indicum
TGAAACTTAACCAAAACGTTGGTCTAGACCCAAGAATTTGTGTGGTAAATTTGTTAAAGTAATAATAACTACAGGTTTGTGTAAAAGGGAAACTAACCTGCTTTAATAAAACCGTGCAAAACAGCAAAATTTTGAACGTTCTCAGAGTTCGACGAAATTTGACCCAAACATTGGTCTAGACCAAAAATTTGTGTTGTAAATTTGCTAAGTATAATAATAACTACATGTTTGTATAAAAGAGAAACAAACTTGCTTT
>NW_011637430.1:0-256 GCF_000512975.1 Sesamum indicum
TAAATAAATAAATAAATGAACATCAACTATAATCAATATACTTATGGGAAGTTAATTGGAACCTACATTCAAGAAGGATTAAATTTATGCAACGAAATTAGATTAAAAAAGTTAATTAAAAGATAAAATTTGACAGAGAAAAGCCAATTAGGACAGTTTTGTGCCCAATTTGGAATGGAAATGAGACCATCCGATAAATCAAAAATCTCTAGGAATAGAACTTCGAGGTTTAAGGAAAAGAGGTACAAAAAGAGAA
>NW_011637431.1:0-256 GCF_000512975.1 Sesamum indicum
GCAAATTTACCACACAAATTCTTGGGTCTATACCAACGTTTGGGTCAAGTTTTATCGAATTTTGTGAACGTACAAAATTTAGCTGTTTTGCTCGATTTTATTAAAGCAATGTTTGATTTCCATTTATACAAACCTGTAGTTTTTATTACGCTTAGCAAATTTACCACACAAACTCTTGGGTCTAAACCAACATTTGGGTCAAGTTTCGTCGAATTCTGAGAACATTCAAAAATTTAGTTGTATTGCACGATTTTAT
>NW_011637432.1:0-255 GCF_000512975.1 Sesamum indicum
AAATTTACCACACAAATTCTTGGGTCTAGACCAACGTTTGGGTCAAGTTTCGTAGATTTCTGAAAACGTTCCAAATTAAGCTTCTTTGCACGGTTTTATTAAAGCAAGTTTGTTTTCTTTTTATACAAACATGTAATTGTTATTACGCTTAGTAAATTTACCACACAAATTCATATGTGCAGAGCAACGTTTTGGTCAAGTTTTGGTCGAATTCTGAGAACGTTGAAAATTTAGCTATTTTGGACGGTTTTATTA
>NW_011637433.1:0-255 GCF_000512975.1 Sesamum indicum
TGGTTTCACGATTTGAAGATTTTGGGGTTTTAATTGGGTCTTCTCTGGTGTTAGAGAAGAGTATTCTAATTCCAGAATTTGGGCTGTTTGTTTTGCTAAAGGGCTTACCTTTAACTTTGATTCTTCACTTGATTTTGACATCCCTGCAAAAATTCTCTTGTCAAATAGTCAGGAATGTGATTGTGAGCTCCCTTAATATATTCAATATCAAAATCAAATACAGATAATAAAGCTTGCCATCTGGCAAAAATTTGT
>NW_011637434.1:0-255 GCF_000512975.1 Sesamum indicum
TTAAAACTATAATTTCAATTTGGATATATCTTCTATCAAATTCCAAATGTGGTTTTCTACTTTAGTGACTATTTGTACTATGGAAAATATCAGAGGATACATGGATGGCATGACAGTGTTCAAGATAAACATCATATATGGGTTAAGAACTTGAATAAACTTCATATTTTCAATTGACAGCAACATCAACGCTGATTTTCAACATCATCCACAAAGACACTAACACATAACCACCGTACAGATGTCAAAGAAGGC
>NW_011637435.1:0-255 GCF_000512975.1 Sesamum indicum
GTTTCACAGAAAATCACATACATTTTGGATTTGAAGTATACAAAGAAAAAATGCAATGATTTCACACTTTCTTAAATTTCAAAATATAGGAGAAATCGGTGGAGAATAACTAGATAGGGACAAAGATTGCGTCTTTGGTTAGAAAAATGGTAGAGAGGAAGCGATAGATACATTAGGTTATCACGTGGTTCTAAATAGTGTCAAAAAGCACATTCTTTTTAGCGGTCAATGTGAAAAAATTAAGTGTTTGAATCT
>NW_011637436.1:0-255 GCF_000512975.1 Sesamum indicum
GGATGTAGGAAGTGATTCACGTTGATGTACATGTCACTGTCAAGCCCAGCTTTGAAATCATAAAGCTTCTCGACTAGAGATAGCATCTTGACCCCATGACTTTGAATAGAGGATCCTTCAGTTATCTTTGTCCCAAAGAATGCTTTTGTGGCAGCATATCTAATATGCCTGTCAGGAATCGCATAAACGTCTTTCATGCGAACCATTATTGAGGGAATATCTTCCACCCTATCATATTGCTTTTGCATGTCATTG
>NW_011637437.1:0-255 GCF_000512975.1 Sesamum indicum
CCGCCGTTGTCACGGAGCATGGGGAGGACGCACGACGCACCAGGAAAAGCTTCGGATGTCTCTAGTCAACGTGGAGCTGGGCGTAGAAAAACAAGTACAAGTAAATAAAGGCAAAAGACCTAGAAAACCGAACACCCAAAAGGGGAATTTGATCAAAGAAAGTATGTGCAGTATGTGATCGGAGGAAGGCTCGATGTAATTGACCTAGTAATCTTCAACAACAAGGACAAACACAAGGTACAGAGACAGAGAGAG
>NW_011637438.1:0-255 GCF_000512975.1 Sesamum indicum
GCGTTTTCCAGCACAAGTTTAGCAGATAAAGTTATATTTCCTATAGTTTTTACTAGATATTTAGAACCATCTGCAAGATGTACGTAGGTGTTTAGTGTATCAAGTGTGGATTTATCAAAGAGATTTAAATCGCTACACATATGGGAGGTGGCTCCACTATCTATAATCCAAGAATTGCAGTCCTAAGAATTTAAACATGAATCTTGGAGCAATTTACCTGAGAATTCAGGCATCCATAGATCTGTGGGATAAGGT
>NW_011637439.1:0-255 GCF_000512975.1 Sesamum indicum
TTCTTTTTATTAAGAAAGTAGATGTTAGAATAGCCTCTGTCCAAAACATCCTAGGTAAATTAGCTTGAAACATTAGAAATCTAGCTACTTGAAGTAAATATTTATACTTTCTTTCCACTATACCATTTTATTGTGAAGTGTAAGTGCAAATGGTTTGGTGGTCAATACCTTCTTCCTTAAAAAATTTATGACATTGTTCACTTAGGAATTCAGGACCATTATCACTTCTGATTATTTTGATTCTCTTATTAAACT
>NW_011637440.1:0-255 GCF_000512975.1 Sesamum indicum
CACAAAATTTGACCCAAACGTAGGTCTAAACCCATGCATTAGTATTGTAAATTTTCTAGGCATAATAATAACTAAAAGTTAGTATGAAAAGGAAACAAACTTACTTTAATAAAATCGTATAAAACAGCTAAATTTTAAACGTTCTTAGAATTTCACGAAACTTGACCCAAACGTAGGTCTTAAACCATGCATTTGTATGGTAAATTTTCTAAGCGTAATAATAAATGCAAGTTAGTATTAAAGGGAAAACAAACT
>NW_011637441.1:0-255 GCF_000512975.1 Sesamum indicum
AGGTTTATAGAACGTTAACGCATCTCCTAGTGCATAAGAGATACCTCTGTCACGTTTTGACAGGGGACGGATCCTCTTCTTCGAACTCACCGTCCTCCCTACATACTTTGGATGGACTAGACAATGCTTATGATGACCATGTCTGAGAAATGATCATCTCTTGCATGAATATAAGATACAATAATCTTATGCATGTGACTGCCTTGATTCCTCAAGTCTGAGGATTACTCCCGTACTATCGGAGCCGGAGACTCT
>NW_011637442.1:0-255 GCF_000512975.1 Sesamum indicum
AAGAAATGAGAGAGTTAAATTTCGTCTTCCAAAAACAAGAACTAGTATTTGTGCAATGATGAGAATTAATGATCGTTATACTGGGAAGTATAAATTTTCAATTTGTTGATCGGAACGATCATGATCTTGTTAGCCCAAATAAAACTCATTTTCTCAGAGACGTGGAATGGATATACAAACACTACAAGCTGATGATATAAGTAACTTGAGGGATAACATCAAGGGCGGGATAGTACTTAATCTCAAAACAAGTAG
>NW_011637443.1:0-255 GCF_000512975.1 Sesamum indicum
TGTGTGTGTGTGGTGTGTGGATATGTGTGTGCGTGTGGGGTGTGTGTGTGGGGGGGTTGTGTGTGTGCATGTGGGGAGTGTGTGTGTGTGTGTGTGTGTGTGTGTGTGCATGTTGGGTGTGTGTGTGTGTGCGTGTGCGGTGTGTGTGTGTGTGTTAGTGTGCGCGCGTGTGTGTGTGCATGTGGGATGTGTATGTGTGTGTGTGCATGTGCGGTGTGTGTGGGGTGTGTGTGCGTGTGGTGTCTGTGGGGGTGT
>NW_011637444.1:0-255 GCF_000512975.1 Sesamum indicum
ATGCATAATATTCTAAATATTAAAAATATTAATTAAAATGCATGGAACGCAAAAATAAAAGTCTAGCACGCCAGTATTGGATAATCAAAAGCCGCCTATGTGATCTACTGAGCTCATAGTAGCTCTATGGTCAGTCTAGGGTAGGCCCATTAACATACTATGGGCTTTGTAATGTCACTTTATTTCATCATCTCCTTCGTGGGCTCCGTCCTTTGGACCTCTTCTCTATGTGCCAACCCATGGCTCCTCCATAGG
>NW_011637445.1:0-255 GCF_000512975.1 Sesamum indicum
ATTCCACTAACTCTTTATAACTTTTTTTTTTAAATTTAAATATTTTAAGTTTCTTCAATTATAATTTATTTAAAAAATAAAATTACTTTTTAAAATTTTGATTTAATTATGCATACTCATTTGAATGTGCCATACACACTAGCGTTTAGAATACTACCAGGTATTTATTCTAATAACCATCATAGAAATGATGGAACTCCGTGAAATCCTCATTTTTATATTTAAAGTTTGAACTATTTATGATTTTTTTAATTT
>NW_011637446.1:0-255 GCF_000512975.1 Sesamum indicum
CACTAAATGCACCAAACTAATGAATTCTCCACTAAGCTAAAGTGGTTTTCATCAAGAAGCTCATCATCCACTAAACTAAAAAAAACACACACACACACACACACACACACAAACCCCACACACCCACAAACACACACACACCCCACACACACACAGAAACCCCACACACCCACCCACACACACCCACACACACACACCCCACACACACACCTCACACGCGCACACACATCCCACACACCACACACACACACACGC
>NW_011637447.1:0-255 GCF_000512975.1 Sesamum indicum
CGTTGCAGCAGAGATGGGTGACTAAACTCTTGGGGTTGAGTTATGAAGTTCATTACAAAAAGGGGAATGAGAATAGGGCAGCATATGCTCTTTCTAGGAGGGAGCACACTTTAGTTGAAGGAGAAAATCATGCCATTTCCACTCAACTACCACTATGGATGCAAGAGCTTCAATTAAGTTATGATGGAGATCCCTTGTTTCAACCCATAATACAGGCAAAAATTCTTGATAACCAGTCTTACCCTGAGTATAAGT
>NW_011637448.1:0-255 GCF_000512975.1 Sesamum indicum
TAGCTAGTCCATTCGCAAGGCACGACTTCACTCCCCTTGACCCTAGGGGTCGAGTCCACTCGGAAAACATGTTTCCTAAAGTTCCTGGTGGTGGATGTACTCTCTGCCTATAACCTTGTCTTTAGAAGACCTACCCTCAACGCTTTCCAAGACGTAGTCTTTACTTATCATATGAAGATTAAATTCCCCGCACCTGAGGATCTAGGAGAATTACAAGGGGACTCCCTTAAGTGACGCAAATGCTACATAGAGGTT
>NW_011637449.1:0-255 GCF_000512975.1 Sesamum indicum
CCATTGGATGGAGGAGCCTAAAAATAAATTAATAGGATTAATTTATATTGGGCTTGCCCTTATTATTTAATTAATAAAAGCTTATTGGGCTCATGTATTTAATTGGATTAAAAATATGATAGGCTGAATTAGGTAAATTTTAATTAAATTAGATTTAATAAAAAATAATTGAGCCTGGTATTTTTTTTTCATAAAATCAGCCATTGCAACCCTAATTAAGTTGTTGGAAAATCCAGAAAAGGAAATTATTGACTA
>NW_011637450.1:0-255 GCF_000512975.1 Sesamum indicum
TAGTAGTTGGTATGTAGTACTGTCAGCCCCGAATTGGGAAAGATCTACATATATGCTATTTAATATAGCAATATCATCCCCAGGGACTAGGGTGTCCAGTATATCATACGAAGTAGTCCCTGGTGGTAACACTATATTGTTAGCATGAAAAAGGGGGTTTATTACCCGTTCACTTATTTGTTCCTTTATGGTGTCTGAAATAGATTCCGTTACTTTCTCTTTATAGGTCTCCTGTGTCAAATTGCGCAGCCTAGC
>NW_011637451.1:0-255 GCF_000512975.1 Sesamum indicum
ACCAACGTTAGGGTCAAGTTTCGTCGAATTCTTAGAACGTTCAAAATTTAGCTATTTTGCGCGGTTTAATTAAAGCAAGTTTGTTTTTCTTTCATACAAACCTGTAGTTATTAATACGCTTAGCAAATTTACCACACAAATTCTTGTGTCTAGACTAGCGTTTGGGTCAAGTTTCGTCGAATTCTGAGAATATTCAAAATTTAGTTGTTTTGCGGTTTTATTAAAGCAGGTTTGTTTCCCTTTTAAACAAACTCG
>NW_011637452.1:0-255 GCF_000512975.1 Sesamum indicum
GTTTAAGGGGTTCTTAGACATTTTCTACACAATAAAGTTAAACAGAAATCAACAGACAATAGTAATATTATTGATAAGTTCAAGACATGGTCTTTGGTTTGTAACTCTCCCAATATTTATACGGAAGCCCATCACTCTCAAGGGGGGTTTTGAAAAATCATTTTCCAGTGGGCTTGGGATCCAAAAAAATAGTTTACCATCTATAAGAAAAAGCCTTGTGGGAGGCAACCGATGCCATTCTTATTTCATAAGATT
>NW_011637453.1:0-255 GCF_000512975.1 Sesamum indicum
ACTCAGTGTTGTCAGTGACAAGTGCCTGTATGAAGGAATTGGACCCTCCAGCAATGATTGGCAACCGATTCATTTGTACGATGGCATCAGCAGCCAGCAATGCATGATGCACAAAATCATGTACAGTAAAATCCACCTCGGGATCAATGATTCCGAGCAAATGGTGCGGCACGCCGTGGCATTCCATATTGCTGACCTTATTGGTAACTATGTCAAGGCCCTTGTAGACCTGAATTTTGTCCGAGTTGTTGACCT
>NW_011637454.1:0-255 GCF_000512975.1 Sesamum indicum
CGACGTGTGTTGTTGCTTCAAGTAATTCATCCACCTAAGTCTGTCTTGATAACCATTGAGCGCATATTCAATGGTTTCCTTTGGGGCTCGTACAATGGCCGCCGGCATATTCATTGGTCTTCATGGGATAAGATGTGCAGCCTAGTAGCGAAAGGTGGTTTGGATATTCAGAGTTTGGCGGAGTATGTTTGGGCTTTTTCCATGAAGCTATGGGGGCAATTTCGGCTAAAATCATCCTTGTGGTCGGACATCTTG
>NW_011637455.1:0-255 GCF_000512975.1 Sesamum indicum
TTTTTTTCCAAAAGTAATTATATATTTTCAAGAATTTCGTTAGCAATGGGACTAAAAATTGTATACAACCTAAGTTATAGTACAAAAAACGCAGTTTTCCCCCCTTCTCTACTAAGTTGTTACAATGTGTTTCATGAAAAATACTCAACAGAAACATTTATAAGTTACAATAATTATAAAATTTTTAAAATAATTAAATTTAAAGTTGAGCAAACTTCAAAACATATTACAGTCTCATCCAGTTTTATGTCACAA
>NW_011637456.1:0-255 GCF_000512975.1 Sesamum indicum
GGTCGTCATCGGTATTGGTGTTGTTGAACGTCTCGATGAAGTGGGTGACATGTTGCTTTGGGTTGCCTTCCATCGAACTTTGCAGTTTTGGCGGTTGGTAGCCATCGACATTCTTAGGTTGTCAATTCACTTGGTATATGTCTTTGAGTAGGCAATCGAGTTCTGTGCAGATCTGCCGTAGTGGGCCTTGATGGTATTGGTAATCATCTCCTGCAGTTGTTCGACGAACAACAAACTAATGGAAGTCATGGAATG
>NW_011637457.1:0-255 GCF_000512975.1 Sesamum indicum
ACACACACACGCATACACACACATAAAAAAAAAGACGCACACACAAGGAAATGGAAAAGCCGGAACAAGGACGGGCATCATTCAACAAAACTTCTCATGTTTGTGGTCGATAAAATTGAAAAAGAAATACAGTAGCTGATTAGAACATATAAAAATATATTTTTTGATATCATGATCTCAATACAAACCTACTACACGCGATCATGATTTTCAGAGAGGTTGATCCAGAAATTGGATAATATTAATTACAAAATC
>NW_011637458.1:0-255 GCF_000512975.1 Sesamum indicum
CTTCTTCCAAACCAGCAACAAATTCTGAGTTAGACGTGTCCACGTCTAACGACTCTAAAGACGAAGTCATGACCCATAATCCCGAACGAACGATCAAAGAGATGACTTCGCTTGACTTAAATCAATAACCACTCTGCATTGAATATCCTAATTTAGATGTTGATTTTGAACTTAAATCCAGTCCCATCCACTTACTTCCCATTTTTCGTGGCCTTGCAGGTGAAGACCCACACAAACACCTCAAGGAATTTCATG
>NW_011637459.1:0-255 GCF_000512975.1 Sesamum indicum
ACTAAATTTTACAAAAGAATTATCAATTAATCCCCAATTATATATTATAATTTTTGGGGCGTCCAATTCTCCCTTCCTAATAAAAATTTCGTCCTCGAAATTTAACTAACTTACCGGCTCAGGGACTAAATATGGGTATTTTTCTCCCATGTCCTCTGCATCATTTCTAAAAACTGTTGCATAGAAGGATTTACTTCGGGTTATGGGGCATTTCTATTTTGGGATTCTAACCCCTGATGTTCGAATGCATGATCA
>NW_011637460.1:0-255 GCF_000512975.1 Sesamum indicum
GGTTGGGTCAAGTTTAGTCGAATTTTGAGAACGTACATATGTTAGCTGTTTTGCACTATTTTATTAACGCAAATTTGTTTCCCTTTTATACAAACTTGTAGTTAATATTACACTTAGCAAATTTATCACACAAATTCTTGGGTCTAGAGCAATGTTGGGTCATGTTTCGTTGAATTTTGAGAATGTTCAAAATTTAGCGGTTTTGCACGGTTTTATTAAAGCAAGTTTGTTTCGCTTTTATACAAACTTGTAGTT
>NW_011637461.1:0-255 GCF_000512975.1 Sesamum indicum
TGTAGTAGATATTTTACCCTAGTACAGGAAAGAATTAGAACATTCATGTCTTTTCAGACTTCACGCTGTCAAAGGCATTTCAATCATTAAATAAAGGGGATAATTGCACGTAAATCCTATGTGGATTGACAATTACACCTAGTAGTCCTGACGTTTAATTCCGTCCAACAAATAGATCCATCCGTTAGTAAAATTCACATAATCTGGTGACATCAGCAAAAAATTGAATAAAAATCCATATTTACCTCCAATTGA
>NW_011637462.1:0-255 GCF_000512975.1 Sesamum indicum
CGCACACACACACCCCACACACACACACACGCATACACACACATAAAAAAAAAGACGCACACACAAGGAAACGGAAAAGCCGGAACAAGGAGGGGGCATCATTCAACAAAACTTCTAATGTTTGTGGTCGATAAAATTGAAAAAGAAATGCAGTAGCTGATTAGAATATATAAAAATATATTTCTTGATATCATAATCTCAATAAAAACCTACTACATGCGATCATGATTTTCAGAGAGGTTGATCCAGAAACTG
>NW_011637463.1:0-255 GCF_000512975.1 Sesamum indicum
TAACAACAAAAAAAAAATATTTGCAATCGTTTGCAAATGGTTACCTCGTCCAACACAATAGTAAAAGTTCAATATTGATGGATCTTGTTCTGGAAACCCTGGTCGTTTAAGTTGTGGGGGAATTATCAGGGATGCATATTGTAAGTTTGTTGTGGCTTTCTTTTCTTTCATTGGTTTCACAACCAATAACATGCTTAACTGAATGTTGGGAACTACAAGATGGGTTATATATTGCTTAAAAACATAACATACAAA
>NW_011637464.1:0-255 GCF_000512975.1 Sesamum indicum
CGCGCGCGCGCCTGCCTTTGCGGACACTGCCGACGTGCGCGCGCGCGCCTGTGCGGAAACTGCCGACGAGAAAATTTATTTTTGAGTTATGAAAATATTTTTTAATTATTTTAATTATTAAAAAAATAATAAATAAAAGAGAAAAATATGAAGTCACATTAGAATAATATTTTAATTCTTTACACATCGTATTTGTATCGCGAAATATTTATTTTATTATATTCAGTTATATTATGCGTCCCAAAAGTTTGAAAA
>NW_011637465.1:0-255 GCF_000512975.1 Sesamum indicum
TGTTTGTATAAAAAGGAGACAAACTTGCTTTAATAAAACCGTGCAAAACAACTTAATTTTGAACTTTCTCACAATTCGACGAAACTTGACCTAAACGTTGGTCTAGACCCAAGAACTTGTTTGGTAAATTTTTCTAACGGTAATAATAACTACTAGTTTGTGTAAAAGGAAAAAACAAACTTGGTTTAATAAAACCGTCCAAAATAGCTAAATTTTCAACGTTCTCAGAATTCGACCAAACTTGACCAAAATGTT
>NW_011637466.1:0-255 GCF_000512975.1 Sesamum indicum
CTTTTGTACAAACTTGTAGTTATTATTATGCTTAACAAATTTACCACGCAAATTCTTGGGTATAGACCAACATTTGGGTGAAGTTTCTTCGAATTCTGAGAACTTTCAAAATTTAACTGTTTTGCACGGTTTTATTAAAGTAAGTTTGGTTTCCTTTTATACAAACTGGTAGTTATTATTAGGTTTAGATAATTTACCACACAAATTCTTGGGTCTAGACCAACGTTTAGGTCAAGTTTCGACGAATTCTGAGCA
>NW_011637467.1:0-255 GCF_000512975.1 Sesamum indicum
TTTTATAGTGTACATATTTCATTATTGAATGTGAATTACAACTCTCATTGGTTGTATGGGCATGGCCGAATGCTTATGAAAGGAACTCCGAAGATGAAAACTAGCGAACATCTTCAGCCATCACATTACTAAAATGAGATACACCATGATCATATTCCTCTTGCTATTTCTCGGTATGGAAGTCGAGATTCTCCAAGCATGTTCTTTCACACAGAAAGATACTGTTCATGTCATTAATAATCTCCCTCCAAATTC
>NW_011637468.1:0-255 GCF_000512975.1 Sesamum indicum
GTCACTGGCAACCAATTCAAGAATTTTTAGTTACCAGATCATATCCACCCAAGGCATTTATCAGATTTTATCGATCCTCCACTCTTTTTCTCTCACTATATCTCCTCTAGTAAAGTAAATCAATCCAAGACTACTCTTGGTAACGAGATATATTGAAATGTAAAAGGAAGAGTGACAATGCACTCTGTCCTGTCATGTTATTGCTATTCGTTTCACTAAATACTCTTTCATATCATGTAAATAAAAATGAGAATA
>NW_011637469.1:0-255 GCF_000512975.1 Sesamum indicum
TGCTGCAATATTCGTTATATTTCATTTCTTGAATTTTTGGTGAAGAGGTTTCTTCATTTGATATTATTTTTGGGTTGAAGTTTAATTTTTTGAATTTCGATATTTAGAATTTTTACTATTTCGAAATTTTCAACCACGCTTCCTTTTCAGCATCATAAGTAGTTGTTGAAACTTTTTTTTTAATTTAAAATGGGGAAAAATAATTTTTTAGTCCGTTAAGTATGCCTAATTTTAGTTTTAGTCCTATAAGTATGC
>NW_011637470.1:0-255 GCF_000512975.1 Sesamum indicum
AAACGATGAATAATATCAAGAACATGGCCAGAGCGATAATAGCGATCAGAGTCGAAACCCGTTCTTAAGAGGAGATGATCATTATCAAAGCAATAATAGCATACATCCAAACATGATTAAGTTGGCAATAATTGAAGAGCGACATAACGTCGGCTAATATTACTGAACTCGGACAAAACGCTGGAAGAACCTGACTTGTTTCTGAACGCAAGAATTAGGAAATCATACTTTGGTTTTATTTTCAACTAAGGTGTT
>NW_011637471.1:0-255 GCF_000512975.1 Sesamum indicum
TATATATATATATATAGATTTTATATTGACTTGCATCTAATAATTCATTGCTCAATCAATTTTGTTTTGAATTGAATTCGAGTATGAAAATAATTCTTTAATAGAATAATTATAAAGTTACTGAGAAAGTATTATATCCCTGAAATAATAATAGGGATAATACTTTCCTCCCATGATAATTACACATAGAATTTTTGTAGTTTGAGAAATTATATGTAGTACCCTTAAAGTTTGCTTTCGTCTAACAAATAAGTC
>NW_011637472.1:0-255 GCF_000512975.1 Sesamum indicum
AGCCACTCAACCAGGTCTTAGACGTTGCTCATGTCAAGCTTCATTATTAAATAGCCTTTCTTTCCTGCTGTGTCAGATTTCAAGAAGTAATTAGCATCATAAGTAAGAAAAATATTGACAGATATTAATCGATAAAGGCCAATTGTGATTATGAGATAATTAAAACAGAAAAGGTTTAATGTAACTATGGTTTTTTATGCACTCTATAAATGACATTGCAAAAGCTAATAGGTCGAAAACATTAAACTGAATCAA
>NW_011637473.1:0-255 GCF_000512975.1 Sesamum indicum
TACAAATATATTGGCAAGCCATATGATGTGTACTTCTAGCTTCAGGATGACGTGTTTGGCTTAAAATGGACCTGTATCATGGGCTTGCCATCTCAAAAAAGTAGGAGGTAATCCTAAAGTCTTTTTTTCCCTACTGATGGGCTTTTATCCGTCTTGCTGATCACTAGATGGACTCTCAGCCGATTGGGCTAGTATGGCTAGTTTTTAGACTTGGTCCAATAATTTATGGGACATCATGATAGTTCTAGGTCCTAC
>NW_011637474.1:0-255 GCF_000512975.1 Sesamum indicum
CCCGTTGGAACAGGAGCATCATGCATAGCTTGTTTTCTTTCCACAGAATTGCTGACATCAGCCCTATTTTTTCATGTGTCCGCGCTGATGTCAGCCCTAGCTTTCCTTGTATCATCGATGATGTCAGCCCTAGCTTTCCTTGTATCATCGATGATGTCAGCCCTAGATTTGATAGTGTAATTGTTGACATCAGCCCTAGATGCACCTGTGTCATCAGCCCTAGGAGCAGCGATGATGTCAGCCCTAGCAGCAGCG
>NW_011637475.1:0-255 GCF_000512975.1 Sesamum indicum
CTTGTTCACTGGTTCATACCCTTTTAGACAACTACACATTGGTGAATTCCTCAGATTACAGCTTCCAAAACGCCCACAAACATTGTAAAAATCACAAGCATCGATTGGGGCCACCCACGTGACGTTCCAATCCCTTTTAGCCACATCCCACATTGTTTGCACGAAACTTCCATTCGGCTTCAGAATGATTTTCATCAAGAGATCACCGTAATAATCTCTAGTAAACACAACAGTGCCATCGTTTTGCCTAGTCAC
>NW_011637476.1:0-255 GCF_000512975.1 Sesamum indicum
ACTCTCCACAATTGTTATGTTTGAATACTTTCTGCCATTTTGTTATTTTTTAGACTTTGTTGCTTGAAAATTACGTTTATGAAACTTTGCCAAGTTAGCTGATCAAAAGTTGATGCATATACTGGTGTTCCATTCTCTATCACAGGGAATTAAAACAACTGCTGAACTGAGGAGGGAACAAAATCTAACAGTGCCTGTCAAACTTCACACAGTGAGAACGTGTTATAGCTCTTTTTCATTCCTAGTCCAACCTTA
>NW_011637477.1:0-255 GCF_000512975.1 Sesamum indicum
CCAGCTTGTCGAGCAGGGCAAAGCTCGGCAATTTTGGCTGGAGGATGGATTGCTGATTACCAAGGGAAACTACCTATATGTGCCGAAAGGTGGGGACCTACGGAAATCACTTATCTCGGAATGCCACGACACTATTTGGGCGGGACACCAGGGAGAGGAGCGCACTTATGCCTTGGTGCAAAGAGCCTACTATTGGCCTCAGATGCGGGACGACGTGGAGACTTACGTTCGCACCTGCTTGATATGCCAGCAGTA
>NW_011637478.1:0-255 GCF_000512975.1 Sesamum indicum
TACTTACGTACATGAATGCTGGATGTATAAGTGGTCTATACTTGGGCCAAGATTCGTAATTTATAGGTGATTGTTCACAGGGGTACCCCATTTGAAGGATGGAGATGTTCTACCACAAGGGGGAAAACCAGGATGGGCGGCGCCACCTTGTCCTCGTATGGGGCCATGGCTGCTGCTCTTGAAGAAAATTGCTGAGTCCCACAATTTACTGCCTGAATTTGAGGTTTTTTATTGTCTATACTTCATCCAAGATTC
>NW_011637480.1:0-255 GCF_000512975.1 Sesamum indicum
GTCGGAAAATTAAGGATTGGAATATTATAGCTTTGCAAATGATAATCGCCCTCCCTGCACTTATGTCAAATTTGGGACTAAAATAACAAAATATAATGATTGCTAACGTTTTCCCCACAGTATGTATCTCTTCTCATATGTCCTTGAAAACGAAAATGCATGTTTCTATATCACTGTGTCGAATGCTACCATACAGTCTATCTTTTAAAAGATATCGGTCATCTGAATTATCTATAAATAGCATGACGAGGAACT
>NW_011637481.1:0-255 GCF_000512975.1 Sesamum indicum
GACAAAGGCTAAATAAAATGCAAATATATATATATAGAATGAAAGGGGGGAATTGGCAATTGTATGCCAACCACCCCGCCTCAACGCCCCATCCCCCTTCCTTGTTATAAATAGGTAAGAACAATCCACACACACAAAATCACAATCACATACACACATTTACATATAATTGAGGGTGCGACTGAAGAGATACGGCAGCTTTAGATTTTTAGTTTATATTAATTTATATAATTATATTATTTAATTAATTAATTT
>NW_011637482.1:0-255 GCF_000512975.1 Sesamum indicum
TTAATTTAATATATTTTCATATTTATTTATAAAATATACTAAATCAATATAACAATCCTACAATTATATGAGATTTTTTTTAACTTTTATAAAATGTTATATTATTAATCAAATTAAACTATTATTTAATTTAAATTTATTTTAATATTTATTTATAAAATATACTAAATAAATATAAAAATATCTAAAATTTATATCAATTTTTTTAACTTATATAAAATATTATATTAAAACTATTAATATATATTTAAATTA
>NW_011637483.1:0-255 GCF_000512975.1 Sesamum indicum
GGGCCCGCCGCTTTCTCAATCGAAAATGGAAACTGTCAAGATTAGCGTACTGAACGATTTCGATTATTATCTATGTTATTTCAGGATTGATTTTCGTTGATCGGATCGAGCACATAGGCCTAATTAGTGAGCGGAGCGCTTTGCAAGAGTAGGAAAGCAAAGTCTTATTGATACAGTTGTATCGAGCTATTTTCGATCTCTTGTCTCTGTAGATACGGTCGATCTGAGATCTCATGTCTATAAAGACTGTCGAGC
>NW_011637484.1:0-255 GCF_000512975.1 Sesamum indicum
AAATTTACCACACAAATTCTTGGGTCTAGACCAACGTTTGGGTCAAGTTTCGTAGATTTCTGAAAACGTTCAAAATTAAGCTTCTTTGCACGGTTTTATTAAAGCAAGTTTGTTTTCTTTTTAGACAAACATGTAATTGTTATTACGCTTAGTAAATTTACCACACAAATTCATATGTGCAGACCAACGTTTTGGTCAAGTTTTGGTCGAATTCTGAGAACGTTGAAAATTTAGCTATTTTGGACGGTTTTATTA
>NW_011637485.1:0-255 GCF_000512975.1 Sesamum indicum
AAAGAAATGTATATATTGATGCTATCTATGAATACAATAAAACAATAAATTATTTTCTAAAAAAAAAAGAGATAGTATTTATGAAAATTAATTAAAGAGTTCATCAATTTGTAAATATTTTTGTATTGTAATCAACCATTTTTCTTTACAAAATTCTTTATATACAACTCCAGTTTTTGATTAAAATTGAAAAATTTAAAGTAGTGATGAAGCTAAAATTGATACTCAAAACTGAAAAATTAATAAGCAATTTGT
>NW_011637486.1:0-254 GCF_000512975.1 Sesamum indicum
TACCCGTACGGACTTGGGAACATAAATGTTCACACGAAAATCATCTAGTCTCTAGTGCCATGGACCGTAACTGACTTTCTTGAAAGAATAACCAAGATAGAATAAGGAACTAATTTGGAATTAATTCCATAAGATGTAAGTAATTCAATTACTCACACATGAGGGTACAATGGATGGATAGCCAAACTAATTACATTAATTGAAATTGTGCTTGTCTTTATTAATTTAATGAATTGGATTCCATTAATTAATAA
>NW_011637487.1:0-254 GCF_000512975.1 Sesamum indicum
ATTAGGTTCACCCTCAGCTAGACTTGGACTTGTGTGACTCTTTAGGTTCACCCAGGCCGCAAGTCATGTACAATGCAATCACATCAACTAATAAATATTCATCGTATAGCAATAGCAGATGTAAAGAATAATATATACCCACAACTATAAATCAATCCACGACATAATATTTGATGTTACCGTTTATTAACTAAAGGCCCTACTTACTCTAATTGGAGTATATTAATCAATGGTTTTGGTGGTCATCATCATCT
>NW_011637488.1:0-254 GCF_000512975.1 Sesamum indicum
GGGTGTAAACCATTTAAGTGAGAAAAGGACCAAAATGCTCCTTTTATGAGCTAAAAATATTAAAAATGCCATAAGATTCGCGCATTTAAGATATCGGGTTGGATCGAATCACTCGACCCACTCTGCTAACCTACCATTTGGACCCAGGCGACATGGAAGTTATTCGTCCCACCATCTCTGACTGCGAAGATCTTAGGATGAAGCCACGTGGTCCATTTGGTAAATTACATTTGGGACTATGCATACCCTCCTTT
>NW_011637489.1:0-254 GCF_000512975.1 Sesamum indicum
GAGAACAATCGGTTATCACAGAGAAGATTGAGGTGCAAGCAGTATCTGAGGTCGAATCGTGGAAAGACGAAATTGTCAAGTATTTGGAGGACGGCACCTTGCCCAAAGACCCTTTTAAGGCAAAGAGAGTGAGATTTCGAGCTGCACGTTTCACCTTATTATTTGGTCAATTGTATAAACGGACAGTTGATGGACCACTTTTGAAATGCCTGGATGAAGAAAGAGCTGATATGTAATGCGTGAGATTCCTGACG
>NW_011637490.1:0-254 GCF_000512975.1 Sesamum indicum
AGAAGAGCAAGCTGAGTTTCCAGACTCTTGGACTACACTAGGCCCACAGGGAAAACTATGACTGGTCAGCGGGGAACCACTAGTCATGGTAGCCATCCCCTTCCCCTTCGATCTATCATGGATTAAAAGAGATGGGCATTGAACACAGCCAAAGCAAAGACGGAGGAGAAGCTATGACGAAGCGACTCTCCTTTCTTTGACGTACGGTATAAGTTGAAGGCCAAGAATGAATGGTAGACGTAGGCAAAAAAGGA
>NW_011637491.1:0-254 GCF_000512975.1 Sesamum indicum
TTTTTTCTAGTCCTTTAATAATTATCAATAATTTATAATTATACTAATTAACTATTTACTATTCATTAAAAAAATTATAAATTCATGCATTTTATAAGATACTTTCAAAACTTGTATACAAGATGTAAAATTTTATTTTAAATACAAACTTTTAAAGTGTTTGAATTGAATAAAATTATGAAGCTTATAAGATCATACGCATAATGACAATTTCGCATTGAATATGACCGAAAATGAAAGTGTTTGCAAACAAA
>NW_011637492.1:0-254 GCF_000512975.1 Sesamum indicum
AGAAATTCATAATGCCCACTGTGGGTGATGAAACTTGTCTTGGGGATGTCATCCTTCCTCATTCTTATTTGAAAATAACCAGACCTCAGATCAATTTTGGAGAAGAACTTAGCACCATAAAGTTCATCAAGCAACTCATCTATGACAGGTATAGGGAATTTATGTTTCACAGTAAGCTTGTTAAGGTACCTGTAATCTACACACAGCCTCCATCCACCATCCTTCTTCTTCACCAAGAGTACTGGGGAGGCAAA
>NW_011637493.1:0-254 GCF_000512975.1 Sesamum indicum
CAGCCTGGAAACGGGCAAGTAGAACCGGTAATATAAAATTCATAAATTAAAATCGAAACGTAATAAAACTATAATTCCCAGGGGTGTACCCTTGGAGTTCCCGGGCGTTCGATTTAGTTAATAATAACAATAATAAAACTAAATGGGGCTTATAGTGAAATTAAAACAAGACGTGCAAAAAATGTAAATCAATTATTACCTTTCTCTTGATTTGTTTCGAAGTTCACATAAGACATCAATGTAGTAGCCCTCTA
>NW_011637494.1:0-254 GCF_000512975.1 Sesamum indicum
TCAACTCATTTGGCCTAAAGTGATTTGATTGTTGTAAAGTGGAAATAGTCTAACGCCAAGTTCGGTTGATGATTGCAAAATTGATCATAGTTATTTATTTTAGAAAAAGTGATTATAATGCTTGAATTTATAATTTCATAATTGATTATATTAATGTAAATTGTAATCAAATTTCGAAACAAAACTTATTTTCAAGCGTAATAAATGAATTAAAAATTATTTAATTGGCATAATGGATATGTAAACAAAAAAAA
>NW_011637495.1:0-254 GCF_000512975.1 Sesamum indicum
TATGCATAATAATATGACAGCTTAAAGTAAATGCAAATAAATAAATAAATATATGCTCATCACAATAACGCACCCTCAAATAGGGAGTAATAACCTCAAATGACATTCAAGCTTTTTTGAGATGCATAATCGAATACCTCGAATCTAAATGATAATCAGGCTTCTTTGAAGCGTATAATGAAATGCCCCAAAGCTAAATCAAGCTTCCTTGAGGCGCATAATAGAACGCCCTAAAGCTAAATGATGATCAAAGC
>NW_011637496.1:0-254 GCF_000512975.1 Sesamum indicum
ATCAACACACATCCCAAACCCTGTTTGGAAGCATCTGTATACACTATATATCCACCGCTACCAGATGGCAACATCAAAATTGGATTGGAGGTCAGTCTCTTCTTCAACTCATCAAAACTTTGTTGACACTTTTCCGTCCACTCAAATTCTACCCCCTTTCTGAGCAACTTGGTTAGAGGACCAGCAATTATAGAGAAACCCTCAACAAATCTCCTGTAATATCCAGCCAACCCTAAGAAGCTTCGGACTTCAGT
>NW_011637497.1:0-254 GCF_000512975.1 Sesamum indicum
TAATTAGTGGCATTATTTTGATTTGAATATTATAAAGGCTCTATTGTAAACTTTTTGTCCTATAATTAGAGATGTTTGGCGTTTTAGACCTTCAAAGTGAAACTTACAATTTAATCTATCATCTTAGTAAATTTTTCGATTTTCTAACAAATTTTGACAGAAATTTTTATATTTGTCCAAAACTAGCACGTTGTGTTGGCTTAAATTTAAGAATATACATGACTTGCACATGTGATTTTCCAACTAATTTTTAA
>NW_011637498.1:0-254 GCF_000512975.1 Sesamum indicum
AAATAAAAATAAAATTAAAATTTTAAATCAAATAAGAAACTAAAGTAAAATATTTATACAATTTTTAGTTACAATTATAACCTATATACAGATTCAATAGGAAAAGTTAATAAAATTAATTAGTATAACTAACAAACAAATATATAAAATCATATTACTTATTTTATAAATATTGTTTTGACAACCATTTAGTAATAAAAAAATTTTCATAAATAAAGATTAAATAATTTATAAAATTTTTAATTTAATTTTAT
>NW_011637499.1:0-254 GCF_000512975.1 Sesamum indicum
AGTTGCTTCTCCAAGCTTCCATCCAGATGTTTATTTCCCAGGTACTGTTGTTCTTTCCCTGTTGAATTTCTCAAAATGTATGTGTTGTGTTTGTTAATGAGATGAATTTGAACGTTGGTGTAGGTTGCAATAGGAGCAATCTTGGTAACCCACCTGAAGGCGACAGGGTCATTGGACAAGGTGTTGGCAGCTGTGGTGGTGGTTCTAGTTTGCACATTCGTGATGTCATTTGCATGGTCGTGGGGGCCAATGGG
>NW_011637500.1:0-254 GCF_000512975.1 Sesamum indicum
TGTGTAAGTGTGGTGTGTGTATGTGTGTGTCACGGTAAAACATGTTTTTATTCAATTTTGAAAATAGAAGAAGTGAGGTATTGTACCGTGAAAGAAAAACATGTTTTACCGTGACACACACACCCCCCACACCCCCCACACCCACACACACACACACATCCCCCACCTATACACCCACACTCCACACCCACACACTCCACAGACACACACACCCACACACACATACACACACACACACACCACACGCACACACA
>NW_011637501.1:0-254 GCF_000512975.1 Sesamum indicum
AAATAAGGAAAACAATTTTATTCTTTTTTCTGAGTGATATTTGTAGTATATGTCAGCAAATAAATCCAAAAGCTACCTGTGCATCAGAACCCAGCTGAGTTCCAATTGTATCTTTCTTTGCGGATCCATCAGCACCCCTAGCAGGTCCTTTCGTGTCGCCCTGCCGATAGGTCGCAATTTATTACATACTATAACGAACTAAAAAATGTAAGGGAAGTTCATATAACATGCATAGTTTCTTACCTCTAACTGAA
>NW_011637502.1:0-254 GCF_000512975.1 Sesamum indicum
GAGTGTAAACCAATTGAGCTCGAGGCTGAGCTCGTCAAAATTTTTGAGCTCTAGCTCAAGTACATTACAACGATTCTAGCTCTAGTAGATAATAGAAAACCAATATTGTTGAAATGTAGGCTTTAGTGATATTAGGGGCCTATATTTTTGCGTTGGCATCATATCAGCAACTTGAATTTAGCATGAATCTAATGCCTGTGCATCTAAACCATTTTCGGGTAGGAGAGGCACAAACAGAAGAAGTCGCAAATATG
>NW_011637503.1:0-254 GCF_000512975.1 Sesamum indicum
GAACCAGGAGCAGTAGTCAATGAATTTGTCACATTCTATCACAGCCTTCTAGGTGGGGAACGGAGACGAGCAGTGATAGACCTTCGGTTCTTGCGACCTTGGGCTAGACATCTATTGAGCGAAGAGGATGCTAGCTCTTTACTCGTACCATTCACACCAGCAGATGTCAAGCAGGCGGTTTTTGACATTGATGAGGATAAGGCACCGGGGCCGGACGGATATTCATCGGGCTTTTTCAAAGCTGCATGGCCTAT
>NW_011637504.1:0-254 GCF_000512975.1 Sesamum indicum
TTTTTGTACACTCTTAATAAAATATGCCAAAAACTGTTCCAAAATATGAGTTTTATTTTAATAAGCAATATGTTTCTAAAACTGTTTCAAATACTGGTACAAATTCGAACAATTCTTTTAAAGTATTTTCTAAGTGTTACTGAGTCTGTTCCAATTGATCATCAATGACTATATTTCAACCGTCTAACTTACTGTTCCAAAATCGTCTCAATTACTGTCCCAAAAATATGAATTAACGGCTACTTTGTAATGGC
>NW_011637505.1:0-254 GCF_000512975.1 Sesamum indicum
TATATGTATATACCTTGAATGGATGCATTAAAATATGTCTATGTTCATTTAACCATCGACAAGGTAGTAAACTCCTTTATTCCAAATAAAGGATTACTAACATGACACTTTCCAAAACTGAATTTGTTAGTCAATAATTTCAATTTTAAATTATTTCCACCAACTTAATCAATGGGCTTGGACCGATTTTAATTAATTAAAATATCAGGCCCAATTAATTAAATCTAATTTAATTAAAATTCAGTTAATTAAGT
>NW_011637506.1:0-254 GCF_000512975.1 Sesamum indicum
ACTCAGGTGGACTTCAACACTTTGCAATATTTATTGACGGTAAAACAAAAAGCAGTCCCACTATGCTACTACATCTTACCAAATTCAGAGCATGTCTCAACCCCAATAGGACGGCAAACAATGATGGTGGCATGGAGCAAAGAAATTGCAGACCACAAGTAAGGCCACGAACATCTGAAACTTGTTCAAGAATATGCCTGCCAGCTTGTCTGATATTCTAAAACAATCAGTAAATTTAAGGCTCAACTTTAGAC
>NW_011637507.1:0-254 GCF_000512975.1 Sesamum indicum
GCGACATTCAACAAATGCCTGTGTTTTCGTTCGACTCGACCATTTTGCTGAGGAGTGTATGTGCAGGAAGACTGATGAATGATTCCTAAATCAGAACAAAGAGTTTGACAGTCGTGATTAAAGAACTCCGAACCATTGTCAGACCTTAAGGTTTTAATGGAACGCTTAAACTGGTTAGAGATTAGAGAACAGAAATGCTTCAAGGTAACAGGGACTTGGGATTTTTGTCTAAGGATGAAGGTCCAAAGACACCG
>NW_011637508.1:0-254 GCF_000512975.1 Sesamum indicum
TGCTGAGCATAATAATATCTACAAGTTTGTATAAAGAAAAACAAACTTGCTCTAGTAAAACCGTGCAAAACCGCTAAATTTTGAACATTCTCAGAAATTGACGACACTTGACCCAATCGTTGGGGTAGACCCATGAATTTGCTTGGTATATTTGCTGAGCGTAATAGTTACTACAACTTTGTGTAAAAGGAAAACAAACTTGCTCTAATCAAACTTTGCAGAATAGCTAAATTTTGAACATTCTCAGAATTCGA
>NW_011637509.1:0-254 GCF_000512975.1 Sesamum indicum
CCGCGTCAGGACTGTGCGGTGGTTGATGGAATGAAGGATGGTGATAACCCTGCTAGCACAAGACAGGATAATCGGGGTAAGGAAGTGGTCATTTATAATGCGTTTGAAGCTCTAGATCTTATTGACGATACAGATGAGCAATCTGGGGGTCCTAATACACGCAGCCCCATAGGATATGACCCTTGCTGAATATTGCCGTCTGGAATGTACGTGGGCTGAATAAACGAGACCATCAGCTCGCATTAAAGGATCTC
>NW_011637510.1:0-254 GCF_000512975.1 Sesamum indicum
GTCAAAGTTGCAGCCTGCAATTGCAGGCTGCAGGTGCTGAGCCACCGCACTCACGCAGTGCGGTGGCTCAGAAATTGCTTTCACGTGAATACATTGCAGCTCACACTATTTTAAGTGTGAGCTGCAATGTGAAATCTCACTCCACCGCAAAGCAAAGCACTACATTGTTTTCATCTTCCTCTTTCTCTCAAATTCTTCTTCTTCTTCCTCTCGGCTTCATCTTCATCTTCATATTCATCTTCATCTTCATCTTC
>NW_011637511.1:0-254 GCF_000512975.1 Sesamum indicum
GTCGATAAAATTGAAAAAGAAATGCAGTAGTTGATTAGAACATATAAAAATATATTCGTTGACATCATGATTGCAAAAGAATCCTGCTACACCAGATCTTGATTTTCAGAAAGGTTGAACCATAAACTGGATAATATTAATGACAAAATCATTATCCTAATATAATTACATATATAAAACACCCTAGGAAATGCTGCAATCTTCTTTGTTCCAATAAAAGCACTGGGTTCAAAAGAGCAGCAATGGTTAAGCTC
>NW_011637512.1:0-254 GCF_000512975.1 Sesamum indicum
GCAATTCCTCTCGACGAAAGAACAGGTAAAAAATTTCTATTTTAAATTACAATAATTTATATAATTATATTGTTTAATTAGTCAATTTATTAAATGTTCTTTATATTGAGCGGTATACTATTTAATCGGAATTTTACGATTTTGGCTATTTAAATTAGTATCGAAGTAAATATCAAATCGGAATTAAAAATGATGTCGTTGGTTAATTATATTATTAAATTTATTACATTTGAATATTATTATAGCTAATTTAT
>NW_011637513.1:0-254 GCF_000512975.1 Sesamum indicum
AGATTTAGTGAAAAAATTAAAAATAGAAATGAAAGAAATTCCTTGTCTAAGTATATGTCATCCAAATGCACACAAAATTGTACAAATAGATGCATCCGAACTAGGATATGGAGGCATTCTTAGTCAAATTATTAACAATAAAGAAACAATAATAAGATATTATTCTGGAGTTTGGAAAACTATAGCTTAGAAAAATTATCCTACAATAAAAAAAGAAATATTATCTATTGTATTGTGCATTTCTAAATTCCAAG
>NW_011637514.1:0-254 GCF_000512975.1 Sesamum indicum
GCTCAGTTTTATTAAAGCAAGTTGGTTTCCCTTTTATACAAATATATAGTTATTATCATGCTTAGCAAATTCAACACACAAATTCTTGGGTCTAGACCAACGTTATAGTCAAATTTCGTCAAATTCTGAGAACGTTCAAAATTTAGTTGTTCTGAACGGTTTTATTAAAGCATATTTGTTTTTCTTTTGTACAAACTTGTAGTTATTATTATGCTTAACAAATTTACCACGCAAATTCTTGGGTATAGACCAAC
>NW_011637515.1:0-254 GCF_000512975.1 Sesamum indicum
ATGGTGTTACCATAAGGATTAAATGACGAGTCCCTTTTCTATATACATATCTGTAGGTATGTTGTATGATCTATATAAGACAAAGTATTTTGCAGCTTATATTGATTCAGGATCAGGAATTTGCACGGCAAAATCTGAAGCAAGGAAAATCTTACCCGTTATTGCAGGAAGTGATTTTTCACAAAAAATCCTAATACTCAATAAAGGAATACGAGAAGCCAAGATTATGATCGGAGGAGCATTCGGATCGCCCT
>NW_011637516.1:0-254 GCF_000512975.1 Sesamum indicum
GCCCACGTCTACAGCCGGACCTTCACATCACCATCGCCACCCCTGCCGACACAGCCATTGCCACCACCACCACCAAACCCGGCTATGAAGGACCGCATCGGCCGTCTCGAGACGATGATGGCAATGATGAGGGAGATGCGGGCCTCCTCCTCGACCGCAGCACCGCTTCCGACACAACCCCCAGCCTCAAACTAGGACGATATGGATGTCACTAACTACGTAATTAGGTAATTTTTCATATTAATAAAATATTT
>NW_011637517.1:0-254 GCF_000512975.1 Sesamum indicum
GACACCATATGTATATATTTGGAGAGTGATCAGTCAGTTGGCAGTGATCCCGAGAAGACCTGGAACAATTCTGTTATTCAGTTTATGAAGGTATCTGACATGTTGGAAGCTGATGCAGGATTTCTGCTGCGAGACACAGTTGTATTTGTTTGTGAGATCTTGGACTACTGTCCATGGTTCGAGTTTTCAGACCTGGAGGTTAGTAGGTCCTTTTTATTCTCAGTATCTGGTCACTCGGTCCTATTGATCAAAGC
>NW_011637518.1:0-254 GCF_000512975.1 Sesamum indicum
TTTTCCCTTATATTTTGGACCTGTAACCTCACAGTACTAGATATCTCCATCCAGGGGTTTCGCTGCAATGTAGAGGGGGAATACTCGGGTGCAGGAGCTTCGTTAGAATTAGATCTAGTCAGAGGAGTAGGGGGGCGAGATCTACGTCTAGAAGGCACTAAGTCTCTAAGGAGTATATTAGATGGAGTAGAGGAAGAGACAGCAGCAGAATTAGATCCTATGTCAGAAGTGTTAGGAGAAGACATAGTACCTGT
>NW_011637519.1:0-254 GCF_000512975.1 Sesamum indicum
TATATGTATATACCTTGAATGGATGCATTAAAATATGTCTATGTTCATTTAACCATCGACAAGGTAGTAAAATCCTTTATTCCAAATAAAGGATTACTAACATGACACTTTCCAAAACTGAATTTGTTAGTCAATAATTTCAATTTTAAATTATTTCCACCAACTTAATCAATGGGCTTGGATCGATTTTAATTAATTAAAATATCAGGCCCAATTAATTAAATCTAATTTAATTAAAATTCAGTTAATTAAGT
>NW_011637520.1:0-254 GCF_000512975.1 Sesamum indicum
ATGGAGAATATGCGGTTAATCTATTGTCTTAATGTAATCTAAATGTGATTTTGGTATAACTTAATTCACAAAATAATCACGACAAAAGGGGCGAATGGATTAAGAAATTGCATTTATTTACCAACAAAAAAAAAATTACAAGTATGCTTAATCGCAGCCGAAAACAAGCACTAACTACTACATGAAGTTTCTCGCAGCTGAACACTATACTAATGGAGAAGAAAATTCCTATCAGCATCTCGATCACTACTACA
>NW_011637521.1:0-254 GCF_000512975.1 Sesamum indicum
GAAATGGGAAGAAAGCCACACAAAAACGGTTCGTGAGCTGAAACAGGTTTGCAGTACCCTGCCAAAGCTTGATATACCGCAGAACGAGGATGAATTGGTAGTCTAAACAAACGCAAATGATTACAGATGGGCATCAGTACTCATGAAGAAGACAACTACAGGGGAAGAACCTTATAGATATAAAGGAGGGTTGTTCTCAAAACAAGAAGCCAAAGTTTGGCACAACAATGACAAAGAATTCTTTGCGGATTTGG
>NW_011637522.1:0-254 GCF_000512975.1 Sesamum indicum
ATAATAAACAATGGATCAATCTACATTAATTCACACATTAATTCTTCTCTTACTATTTTAGAAGAATCAAGTAGATTAAGTAATGTGAGAGATGAATGAAAAACATGCAAGAACATCCACATATAAACATATTCGAGGGAAACCTCCATACTCAAAAAGCCTTAAAAGATCACTATATTGGCCGTGAATGTCACGTGAAGTAATGAGAAATATAGATAAGGTCATGTTCATGACAGTTCTTGTGCACAGGTCAG
>NW_011637523.1:0-254 GCF_000512975.1 Sesamum indicum
ATTAGGTCCCATTAAAACTCTAAATTAATAATTCATAAATATTACAATTATAAATATTATGGTAATTTACTGAAATGTGAAGTCTTAATGCTTTACACATTTGATCATTCATGGATGATTTTGCGATGCATTTTAGATGAGAAGACATGGTTGGGTGTTATGAATTATTTTATTATCATATTAAGATTTATGTAGTATATGTTTCATTCATCATGCATGAATATATTTAATTGGGTATAATAGTTATTTAAGTG
>NW_011637524.1:0-254 GCF_000512975.1 Sesamum indicum
ATTAATAAGCTTTTTATTCTAGCATTAGTTAGATCCTTTTAGGGAGCCGATTCCCTCGCATCTGCATCGGCAGACGCCTAACCAAGAGATCCCTTTCTCTCACCAAGATCGATCGAGAACAAAACAAAGTCAGGGGAGATAATTCTTACAAGGGGTACTTAAAAGAAATTTGAATTATAAAGAAGGGTATTCGAAAAAGTACCCCCTATACACGGCTTTTACGAAATATGCTCAAATATGAGGGTAGATCTAGG
>NW_011637525.1:0-254 GCF_000512975.1 Sesamum indicum
GATAACAAAACATGGATTCTTGTCCCTAAACCAAAAGATACTTCTATTGTTGATTGCAAATGGTTATTCAAGATAAAACAAGAAAACCCCATCAAATATAAGGCCAGATTAGTCGCTAAGGGATTTACACAGAAAGAAGGTATAGATTATAATGAAATCTTCTCACCGGTAGTTAAGTACACTACAGTCCGCATTATACTTGCCCTCACTGCTCATTATGACTGGGAATTAAAACAAATGGACGTTAAAACTGC
>NW_011637526.1:0-254 GCF_000512975.1 Sesamum indicum
GGAACTAGTGTGGAAAAAGGTTTTCTCTATGATTTACACCGTTGAACAACAAAGAGCGACACAAACATCTACGAAGATAATTACAAACAATGTGGCCTATAAACTGACTATGAAAGGAACTAAGAGGGAAGATGATAAGTATGTGCAGAAAAAGAAGTTCATTGAAAATAAAGAAAATTTGCTCTCACATTGTCAAAGACTAGGACATGGACAAGATACATATTTTCAATTGCATGGCATACCTAACTAGTATA
>NW_011637527.1:0-254 GCF_000512975.1 Sesamum indicum
CAAATTGGAAATGGAGGGAGATTCTATATTTGGCAGGACCCATGGCATCACTTGGGACCACTTATCGAGCAATTCCCTCGTGGTCCAAATCATCTTGGTATTGAAAAATCAGCAAAACTCAGTTTGGTGATTTCAGTAGGAGAGTGGCATTGGCCCCCCATCACGGACTTCGAATGTTTGGACATCACACATAACCTGCCATTTATCTTTGGAGGAGAGGACCGAGTGGTATGGAGATTTGACGGAGGGCAGCC
>NW_011637528.1:0-254 GCF_000512975.1 Sesamum indicum
TATTTATACATGTGTTATTTTTGCATCATTGATCAACTCACAAGAATCAAGCATGATCCTAGCCTTAACCGAAAAATCTCTCTCTTGTATTTTCACCAGGTATTTTTAATTATTTATTTAGTTTTCGATTACTTCTTTTTGTCATCAAATCTCCCCCCATTATTTTCTATTTCTCTTAAAGAAATCAAATTAAAGCCAGTCTCTGTGGATTCGACCCTACTCCCACTTTTACAAGTGTTGTAGGAATTATTTTT
>NW_011637529.1:0-254 GCF_000512975.1 Sesamum indicum
ATTGATGTTTGTAGTACTTTCTTTCGTACAGGGCCACTTCTGACTAATTGACTATTGAGTCTATTTATCTCCTTTATCTAATATACCTACACTTTTAATTTTATCTTTGGCTTAGTTGAGGCTCTTTTTATTATAATGTGCTTCTTTTTCTTTCGTACAGGATCTACCTGAATCAAGCAGTAAACATTCAATTAAAAAGAGAAGTCGAGGCAGGTGTGTAGTACAAGGCACTTGGAAGGTCTCTTTTGGACTTT
>NW_011637530.1:0-254 GCF_000512975.1 Sesamum indicum
ACAGAAATATTATTCCTAAATAGATAAAATTAGAGCAGCAAAAACATAGAAGAAATACACTCCAATCCGTCTGAAAACCAAGAAAATAAAAGAGGGAGGAATGATAACGCTTCACAATACCTCAGTAACAATGTGCCACTTGCTGAGCTACTTAAATTCAACCAAGTCCTTTGGCAAAGCATAGTTCTTGACCCTCCGGCTCTTGAGCACTGCAACGTCAAAATCCCCTTCCTCTATTGCAAGACATCTCTACC
>NW_011637531.1:0-254 GCF_000512975.1 Sesamum indicum
GATCTAAACGTGAACCCACCATTTTTTACCGATGCTTTTTCAAATTTTGGGACGTATAATATAACATATTATAGTAAAATAAATATTTCGCAATACAAATACGATGCGTAAAAAAATTAAAATATTATTCCACATATTTCTCTCACTTGTTAAATGTGTCTTCATATTATTTCCCATTTTTTTCTTTTATTTATTATTTTTTTAATAATTAAAATAATTAATTAAATATTTTCATAACTCAAAAATAAATTATT
>NW_011637532.1:0-254 GCF_000512975.1 Sesamum indicum
TTGAAGGTTATACGCATGTGTGTGTATAGGTTGCCTTGGAGGCAAACTTGGTAGTTATTGAATTTCGAATTCAATTATATGTAATATATAAAACTACACACATATCTGTATAACCAACACCTAAGCCACAAAATTTGCTCTCTTTTCTCTCAAAAAATGTTCTACTTTTTGTTCTATATTGAATTGGATTCAAGTTAGAACATAAAATATTCCAATGCACTAATCAATAGTGTTAGTTTCGAGTTGATTTTTTT
>NW_011637533.1:0-254 GCF_000512975.1 Sesamum indicum
AAACTTGCTTTAATATAACCGTGCAAAACAGCTAAATTTTGAACATTCTCAGGATTCGACGAAACCTGTCCAGAACGTTGGTCTAGACCCAAGCATTTGTGTGGTAAATTTGCTAAGCGTAATAATGACTACAAGTTAGTATAAAAGGAAACAAACTTGTTTTAATAAAACCGTGCAAAACAACTAACTTTTGAACGTTCTCAGAATTCAACGAAACTTGATCCAATCGCAGGTCTAGACCCATCCATTTGTGT
>NW_011637534.1:0-254 GCF_000512975.1 Sesamum indicum
ATCTGAAAAAACGATGGGAAAACAAGTTCGACCGAGGCATTTCACAACAAACAGCAAAGGCGCCGGTGGCTGGAGGTGTTCGCAAACCTTGGAGAAACCTATTACCGGTGCTAGGATCAGTCTTGCTGGAAATCCGATGGGGGAGATGATGAATATTGCTCCTCCACCGGCTGCGACTGTTGGGAACATAACAGCAATTGGATCTCCGTCGCTTACAATTTTCGGCGACTCCAGTGGACAAAACGCCACGACGA
>NW_011637535.1:0-254 GCF_000512975.1 Sesamum indicum
GCATTCACATGGCTCTTCCAATTCGTCTCTTTTGCGACAACCAAGCGGCCCTGCATCATGTAGAATCCCGTATTCCATGAGCGCATGAAACACAATGAGATTGATTGCCATGTGGTCAAAACTACTTATAAAGATGGTTTGGTTGCTCCTTTGCACATTCGCAGTTCCCATCAGCTTGTTGATTTATTTACTAAGTCACTGCCTCTGAAAACCTTAGCTTTCTTACTTGCCAAGTTGGGTGTGGCTGCCTTGCA
>NW_011637536.1:0-254 GCF_000512975.1 Sesamum indicum
GGTATTGTCTATTCTGATTTCGTAAAAATTTTACGAATTTGTTCTGAAAATATGTCTTACTAAATTTTGTGTAAGTGAACAGCAAGAATTAAGAACAGATAGATTTCATGGGATTTCATATCGTGGCATACCAAAAACGAACTTCAAATCAATATTCATCACGTCTAGTGATTTCATAAATAAATTTGAGATTATATATTCAAATTCTGTTGAACCTATAAATATTTATTATTTTATATAAAATAATTATAATT
>NW_011637537.1:0-254 GCF_000512975.1 Sesamum indicum
TCAGGGAACTTTCAATATCATTTATGAAAATATTGAACTTTATTGTGCAATGTTCTCGTCACATTCATCAATGAGAGAGAAGAAGATATTTCTCTTCTCGCATGCAATTTCAACTCCTTGACGAAAGACTACTCTTTAGAGGAAATGCCACGTCAAACATGAAAGATATGTGATTTTAATTCCACCATTAGGAATAACAATTTATTTTCTACATCTGCAGGAAAGACCAACAGGAACGAGAACTGAAGCTATTC
>NW_011637538.1:0-254 GCF_000512975.1 Sesamum indicum
ACACACACACACCCCCACATGCATGCACACACACCCCCTCCAACACACCCCCACACACCCCACATGCAAACACACACACACACACACCCGACACGCACACACACATAAACATACACACCCCTCACGCACGCACACACACACACACAGAAAAAAAGATGCACAGACAAGAAAATAAAAAAGTCAGAACAAGGAGGGGGCATCATTCAACAAAACTTCTCAAGTTTGTGGTCGATAAAATTGAAAAAGAAATGCCG
>NW_011637539.1:0-254 GCF_000512975.1 Sesamum indicum
AAATTTACTAACGTGTCTAGACCAACGTTTGGGTCATGTTCTGCACGGTTTTATTAAACCAAGTTTGTTTCATTTAATACAAACTTGTAGATACTATTATGCTCAACAAATTTACCACGCAAATTCAATGGTCTAGACCAACGTTTGGGTCAAGTTTAATTGAATTCTGACAATGTTCAAAATTTAGCTGTTTTTGCACTGTTTTTATTAAAGCAAGTTTGTTTCCCATTTATACAAACTTGTAGTTATTATTT
>NW_011637540.1:0-254 GCF_000512975.1 Sesamum indicum
ACGCAGATAGAGGGTGTGGATTACACAGAGAGATTTTCACCTGTGGCCAAATCTGTAACGGTACGTTTGTTTCTAGCTTTGGCTACAGCTTTTCAATGGCCTCTTCACCAAGTTGATATCAACAACGCTTTCCTCCACGGGTATCTCGATGAAGAAATATTCATGACAGCTCCTGAAGGATACTCTGTTCCCCCTGGCCACGCTTGTTTACTCAAGCGTTCCTTGTATGGTTTGAAGCAGGCGTCGAGACAATG
>NW_011637541.1:0-254 GCF_000512975.1 Sesamum indicum
ATTTTTAATGTTGAGGAAGAAACTAAAAAAAATATTCAATAGGAATTTAGATGAAAATCACTGCGATCAGAATGAAAACTACAAATTGTGGCTTTTATCAAACAGTTTATGTGAAATTTAATTCCAAAAGTAATGATTTAGATCAGAAGGCTTAAGAAATTACGCTTGATATCGAAACAGTATATATTTAATCTATTTAATCACAGGATTCCAAATGGGTTCGAAAGAGAATATGACTTTTGTACATAAAAAAT
>NW_011637542.1:0-254 GCF_000512975.1 Sesamum indicum
CCCAAGTTTTTTGCAGCTAAAGCCTTACTGAGGTAGGAGATAGGCCTTCCACCTTGCATTAGAACAGCTCCAATTCCCTTTCCACTTGCATCAGTTTCAACAATAAACGGCTGAGAGAAATCAGGCATGGCTAGTACAGGTGCTGAAATCATCAGCTCCTTAAGATGATTAAAGGCATCTTCAGCTTCAGCATTCCATTCAAAGGCATCCTTCTTAAGCAATGAGGTAAGTGGCTTGCTTATGGCCCCATATCC
>NW_011637543.1:0-254 GCF_000512975.1 Sesamum indicum
TGGCTGCAGTCATTGATCGAATAGAAAAAGAGGTTCCTATGTCGATCAATTTAGCATAACGTGATCTCAAGTATTAAAGCATAGACACCTAGTCTAGAATGGGAACCGATGCCCAATTTCATGTTCTACACTAAGGCCAGGAGACGATAGACTGAAGGACCGTACTCGTATGGACTCGGGAGCCTCAAAGTTCACATGGATTTTCGCCTAGTCCCTAGTGCCATGGAGCGTTGCTAGACGGGCTTTCTTAATCA
>NW_011637544.1:0-254 GCF_000512975.1 Sesamum indicum
TCAAACTTCAAACTTGTTTCGATACTTTTCTCTATCTGCAACATGATATTTTTTCTCCCCTAGTGCATTATTTCTGTAAATTAACTTCTACATGTCGCACTTATTTTTATGTACCTATACAGCTATTTTAAGTTTCATTGTATTGTATATCCTTATCTGAAGTCTTTGTATAAGGATCGGAGTTTTTCTGCAGGTGTGTCAGGGTGTTTCACAGCATGCGGTTGTGCCAACCTCAAAGAATGTTTGGAGGAGTG
>NW_011637545.1:0-254 GCF_000512975.1 Sesamum indicum
ATCTGTTCAAATGTTATTGACTCAGTTATAAGTTTAATTCATTTAAATAAATAATTCAGTCAGCGGAGGAAAGCGGCTGCCTAAAATCTTCACGACTGATGCCACCGTTGAAATAGAATGAACAAATTTTGTTTTTCTATATTTTTTGCTATTTTTTCTTTTTCACTTTCAACTAATATTTTTCTGTGTGTTGTACATTTCACAACGGTAACAAATTTGCAGTTTTACAACTCACTTTCAATTAGGCTGAGCCG
>NW_011637546.1:0-254 GCF_000512975.1 Sesamum indicum
ACTTAAATATGTTGCTTCTTTGATCGTGGGTAATGCCTTTATTTGGTGGAGGTCTGTAAAGAGGGGATATGAGCCAAGAGAAATAACCTGGGCTGAGTTTCAGAAAGAGTTTGATGATAAATACAGACCCAAGATGTACCAAGACAAGAATAGGTTGGAGTTTTTAAATTTAGTGCAAAGGAATGATCAGACGGTGGCAGAATAAGAACTCATTTTTGAGGCACTAGCCAAGTATGCACCAAAAGCAATAGCGA
>NW_011637547.1:0-254 GCF_000512975.1 Sesamum indicum
ACTTGGCTGATTTTTCTTCTTCCCTTCTTCCTCTTTTGGGATTGTCTATAATTTAAAAAAAATTCAAAAATCTTTCATAATTTTTAATTTTGGAATATTGTAATTTTGAAAAAACAAAATTGTGCAATTTTCTATAATTTTTTGTAATCTTCTCAACTTTATATGTAATTTTTAGGAAATATTTATGTATTTTTTTCTGTAAATTAGAGGACCTTAATGTAATTTAGGAAATTAGAAATTTTAATAAAATTACT
>NW_011637548.1:0-254 GCF_000512975.1 Sesamum indicum
CGTTGATGTGCCAAATTTTGGCTTCTTGTTCTGAGAACAGCCCTCCTGTATATCTATAAGGTTCTTTCTCTGTAGTTGTCTTTTTCATGAGCACTGCTTCCCATTTGTAATCATTGGCATCTGTATAGACTAACAATTCATTCTTATCCTGCGGTATAGCAAGCTTTGGTAGGTTACTGTAAACCTATTTCAGCTCACGAACCCTTTTTGTGTAGCTTTCTTCCCATTTCCACTTTGAACTTTCCATTCTTTCA
>NW_011637549.1:0-254 GCF_000512975.1 Sesamum indicum
ATGCTCCAGTAGACGTGAGGTTCTGCTTTTTCCCGAGAATGGCAGAGACGTTTCCAATTGGCAGAGGCAATGTAGGAAGGTTTAGCCACAGTCGGGTGGGTCCCTTTGCAATACTTGTCGAGAAGAAAATGTGACCACAGTGACTGTTGGATCCTGAATCTCCACCATAGTTTATGTTGGAAGGCGTCAACCACGTCATCAAGTTTCCGGACACCAAAGCCACCCTCCTCCGTAGGGTAACAGACTGAGTCCCA
>NW_011637550.1:0-254 GCF_000512975.1 Sesamum indicum
ATTAGTTATTAAGTTATGATTTCAAATTAAAACTGTTTGTAATAAAAATTAATAAATTTATTTATAAATTTCACTAATTAAAAATAATTAACTTTTTCTTTATTTCTATACATAAAAATCAATATTTATGAGAACTAATAATATGTTCCCAATTTTTTTTATTATTTATACAAATTTACATTTTTATATTTTTATGTATAAAACTACACCTCTTTATACTGAAAATATTAAATCATCTAATTAATATATTATGT
>NW_011637551.1:0-254 GCF_000512975.1 Sesamum indicum
CTACTTTTCTCGTATTTTTTCAACAGATTTCTGAAGATGCCTTGGAGACAAGCACAAGAGAACTAGGAAGCCAATGAGGAAAGCAATATCGACAAAAGAAGAAAAAAAAAACGAAGAAAAAAAGAATATCGGCGGAAAAAAAGAAAAAGAAACAGAAAAAAGCAATATATAGAAAAGAAAGAAGAAGAAAAAGAAACAGAAAAATATGGGAATATCTGCCAAAAAAAAAAAGAAGCAAAAGAAACAAAAAAAAA
>NW_011637552.1:0-254 GCF_000512975.1 Sesamum indicum
GGATCCTCCTCTGATTCGGGGGGTTTATTGTAGTCTGTGGTGTCTCTTTTGGGGAAAATGATGCCTTCTCGAATTTTTAGGGGGTTGGTTGAGTAGATTTTTTTCCAACTGGAGTCCAAACTTTTAGGATTTATAAAAATTCTATATAGGACGCCACATGTCCCCGGAGGGGGTACTGGTCCGTATTTTATTTTGTGAGGAGGGTCTCCAGAGATCCTGAAGAAGAGTTACGAAAGTTTCCAAGAGCTCTCCCC
>NW_011637553.1:0-254 GCF_000512975.1 Sesamum indicum
ATGCTGCTGACAGAGCAGAAAGTAGAACGTTGGGTGATTCAGGGACTAAGACTGCTTTATCATCTCCTAGAAGGCAAGAAGGCTAGAGGGCTAGTCCTTATAAGACATCACCTTCCCCATAGAAAGCTATTCCATCGCGCTCTCCTATATCTTCTCTAGCTCCATTTCCATCATCTGCATCTCCTGGGATGGATAAGGCTTAAAGGAATACTGCTAGAAGGAAGACGGCAGAAGGCTCTTCACTCTCCCCAGAC
>NW_011637554.1:0-254 GCF_000512975.1 Sesamum indicum
CTGTTCGTTGGATACATTGGAGACTCACCAACACTTGCTATTTTCTTGCCCTTATTCAAAACAGTGTATTTAAATCTTACGGAAGAAGGTCCGATTTTCATGGACAAACAGAGAATGGATGATTGATGGGATGGTTGCTGCGCATAAGTGGCGGGGAAAGGACGTGGTTAACACCGCCTATCTAAACCTTTTACCATCTCTAGTATATCACATTTGGCAAGAGCGCAACAAGAGGAAATTTCAGCAATTGGATC
>NW_011637555.1:0-254 GCF_000512975.1 Sesamum indicum
AAATAAAAATAAAATTAAAATTTTAAATCAAATAAGAAACTAAAGTAAAATATTTATACAATTTTTAGTTAAAATTATAACCTATATACAGATTCAATAGGAAAAGTTAATAAAATTAATTAGTATAACTAACAAACAAATATATAAAATCATATTACTTATTTTATAAATATTGTTTTGACGACCATTTAGTAATAAAAAAATTTTCATAAATAAAGATTAAATAATTTATAAAATTTTTAATTTAATTTTAT
>NW_011637556.1:0-254 GCF_000512975.1 Sesamum indicum
CTGCAGGGCAGCATCAATAGCAGCAGGAACAAGCTCAAGTGCAGTGCAATGAACAATGTCATCAACTAATCTTGAAAATTCGAGCATCTCAGTTCTCGCACTTTCAAACTGACCCAAAACTGGAGAGGTTCGCATTATGTTAGCGACAATAGTGGCGGACGGTTTAGTGGCAGGAGTTGTTGCTTGGACCACACACATGCAACGGGAAAGGAGGGTTGCAAGAAGAGGTATTCCACCATCTCTCACAAGCTCTT
>NW_011637557.1:0-254 GCF_000512975.1 Sesamum indicum
GCTCAGTTTTATTAAAGCAAGTTGGTTTCCCTTTTATACAAATATATAGTTATTATCATGCTTAGCAAATTTAACACACAAATTCTTGGGTCTAGACCAACGTTATAGTCAAATTTCGTCAAATTCTGAGAACGTTCAAAATTTAGTTGTTCTGAACGGTTTTATTAAAGCATATTTGTTTTCCTTTTGTACAAACTTGTAGTTATTATTATGCTTAACAAATTTACCACGCAAATTCTTGGGTATAGACCAAC
>NW_011637558.1:0-254 GCF_000512975.1 Sesamum indicum
TTTCTGTTATTTTTCTGCCTTCAGGTACTTGTGGGCAGTTTCATACATATTTGAGTGGTAACAATTTCCTAGTAATGTGGTTTTGTTATTGCACAAACCAAGATATTAGGCCTATAAGTTGTTGAATATGTGGTGTTGCTTGATAAATGCCACAGCTGTTCCTGTGGGTCTTCTTTAGAAAGTGAATGATTTTATTACTGGAAGGAGACACTAGTTTTAAGTTTTTGGAAGAGAGGTAAGTTTCATGAAGTAAA
>NW_011637559.1:0-254 GCF_000512975.1 Sesamum indicum
CAAATTCATGGGTCTAGACCAACGTTTGGGTCAAGTTTCGTCGAATTCTGAGAACGTTCAAAATTTAGCTTGCACAATTTTATTATAGCAACTTTGTTTTCCTTTCATACAAACTTTTAGTTATTATTACGGTTAGCAAATTTACCACAGAAATGCTTGGGTTCAGACAAACGTTTGGCTCAATTTCATCGAATTCTGAGAACGTTCAAAATTAAGCTTTGCACGATTTTATTAGAGCAACTTCGTTTCCCTTT
>NW_011637560.1:0-254 GCF_000512975.1 Sesamum indicum
CCCAAGCATTAGTGTGGTAATTTTCTAAGCGTAATAATATCTACAAGTTAGTATAAAAGGGAAACAAAGTTCTTTTAATAAATCCGTGCACAATAGTTAACTTTTGAACGTTCACAGAAGTCGACGAAACATGACCCTATCGTTGGTCTAGACCCAAGAATATGTGTGGTAAATTTTCGAAGGGTAATAATACCTACAAGTTAGTATAAAATGAAAACAAACTTGTCTTAAGAAAACCGTGTAAAACAGCTAAA
>NW_011637561.1:0-254 GCF_000512975.1 Sesamum indicum
TAAATTCAATTATAATTACGAATATAGTAACCATATGGACTATTTATTTATTTTGGACAATAAATTCAATTTTCTTCTTTTTTTATTGCCTAATAAAGCAAATATAGTGGAATAAAGGTAATTCATAAATGATATGACAAATATAATTATATAAAGCATATAAATTCTTTAAAAGTCCTATTATACGACAACATTAAGAACCAAAAACATGTCATTTGCCCTATAAGATTGGTACACAGAGAATAAAACAAAAA
>NW_011637562.1:0-253 GCF_000512975.1 Sesamum indicum
TACCCAAACTGACTAAATACAGGAATATCACGAATAACGTCTACATAAGACCAAACTGTACAGAAAATCCTTATTTGAGGATTGTTCAAACAGCAAAAACACCTTCTCACTCACAATATGGTATTAGATGATGAATGTATTCAACTTGGAAAGGAGACTGATTGTTCGTGGTAATAACCAATAATGATAAACTGTGAAGGCCCTTAAAACCATCAGAAATTGAAGCTGGTTCTTGAATTAGAAGATAAAGAGG
>NW_011637563.1:0-253 GCF_000512975.1 Sesamum indicum
TATATCTTTTATGTAAAGAAATTTTAAGATATTCTTCTTAGAATTAGTTAATTAAGCTTGCAAGGCAATACATGAGAAAGCTCTTTAATAAAATTGATCAGTTTCTATTATAGACATAGTTTATTTCAATTGTAAACTAAAGTATTACTTTAATACCAATAGATTGTGAACTGATAGATTGAATCGTTTGTTCCATTTTTGTTATATAATAACAAGTTATTGAATTGTGATGGAAAACAACAATGCTGAAATA
>NW_011637564.1:0-253 GCF_000512975.1 Sesamum indicum
AACTCTTGGCCTCTGAGTCCATCTTAGGTGAGGTCTAACTCAAGAAAGATTAGTATTTGTACTTTTCTTTCTCTTTTCCCTGGGGCAGCTAATCAAAACTAATATGGCCCCTTCTCAAAGAGACTGCCCTTAGGACTCTATTAAGTTAAGTCATTTAACAGCGGATAGACACAAGTTATGACAACCCTCACACAAGGGAGGCTTTCGTTAAGATAATTCGCCCATACAATAGAACAAGGAGAGCATTCTTCGC
>NW_011637565.1:0-253 GCF_000512975.1 Sesamum indicum
TTACAAAATTAAATTGAGGGCTGATGGTAGTATTGAAAGGTATAAGGCACGTCTCGTCGCCAAAGGATTCAATCAAATCGAGGGGATTGACTATACGGAGAGTTTTTCGCCTGTGGCAAAGGCGGTAACTGTGCGTCTGTTTTTTACTTTGGCTGCAGCTCGTGGATGGGCTCTTGAACAACTAGACGTTAATAACGCCTTCCTTCACGGGTATTTAGAAGAGGATATTTACATGATACCTCCTGCCGGGTAT
>NW_011637566.1:0-253 GCF_000512975.1 Sesamum indicum
AGAAAGCACGTTTTTATAAGTCTCCATCTATCACAATGAAGCGGGATGCTTTTCCTTTCAAGGCCTTTGCCCCTTTTTGATCTTCTAGTATAGTTCCATCAGTTAGGAATCTGACGATCCCTTCTTTCCAACTCGGAGGTGTTGGATCCACTCGCATAATCTCATCTTGCTCCTCTATCACGGCTCTTTCCAATGAGAGAAAAGTGATTCTTCTGCTTCGGATGGCTGTCATCGAGCTTGCTAACTTGGCTAG
>NW_011637567.1:0-253 GCF_000512975.1 Sesamum indicum
ATACCATCCCGGCCACTACATATGACTGATCGGAACAAGAGTAGACCACCACCAGCTCCAGTGGTAGAAAACAAGAGAGAGGGACATGAGTACACTAGAGATACAACCGGCCCAAGTAGTGAGGAGAGGGGTAAGGCACTTGTTATATACAACACTTTTGATGCACTTCACCTACTGGATGGTACAGATGAGTCGTCTCGGGGTCCTAAGCATAGCAGCCCCATACCTAGTGATCCATGTTGAATGCAGCAAT
>NW_011637568.1:0-253 GCF_000512975.1 Sesamum indicum
ATATCAACTTAATAAATTAATGATATATTTGTTTCATGATACATTATACATAGCAAATTAAATCAACAAAAAATAAAACTATTATTCTTTAAAACATAGAAAATATATAATAATTTGATACCTCTAACAAAATATAATACAATCTCATCAATTAATTCAAATATTTCTTCATTTTATTATGTAAATTAATTATTAATAAATATAATATACTTATTATGTAATTAGAATATAATTTTAAATTTGATCCGAATAA
>NW_011637569.1:0-253 GCF_000512975.1 Sesamum indicum
CAAGTTCGTTTTCCTTTTATACAAACTTGTAGTTATTATTAAGCTTAGCATATTTACCATATAAATTCTTGGGTCTAGACCAACGTTTTGGTTATGTTTCGTCGGATTCTGAGAACGTTCAAAATTTAGCTGTTTTTCGCGGTTTTATTAGCCCAAGTTTGTTTTCCTTTTATAGAAAATTGTAGTTATTATTTCGCTTAGCAAATTTACAATAAAAATTCTGGGGTCTATACCAACGTTTGGGTCAAGGTTC
>NW_011637570.1:0-253 GCF_000512975.1 Sesamum indicum
AGGGGCTTTGCATGGAAGGTTGCGGGGGTTGGCTAAATGGTACCCGAGTTTAGTGAAGATAGCACTTGAGTAGCAACAAAGAAAGGTGCCGCCCACACAGGCCGCATGCATTTGCAGTAAGACCGGATGTCATGCACTCATATAGGTTACGACGTTCAAAAGGCAGGAAGTTGCACGCGCAAGCAACATCTAATGTTTAGACGACATCAAGTTGTGCGGCAGGCAGCACCCTACGTGCGGCAGACTAGCAGAC
>NW_011637571.1:0-253 GCF_000512975.1 Sesamum indicum
GTTTTATTGAAGCAAGTTTGTTTCCCTTTTATGCAAAAACTTGTAGTTATTATTATGCTTAGCAAATTTACCACACAAATTCTTGGGTCTAGACCAACGTTTGGGTAAAGTTTCGTCGAATTATGAGAATGTTCAAAATTTAGCTGTTTTGCACGGTTTTATTAAAGCAAGTTTGTTTCCTCTACATACAAACTTGTAGTTATTATTAAGCTTAGAAATTTATCACAAAAATTTTGGGTCTTGACCATCGTTT
>NW_011637572.1:0-253 GCF_000512975.1 Sesamum indicum
ATTAAAGTTATACAGATATACTAATGTGTGTAAGAATTTTTTGCACCAATTTATTTGGTTCTTTGCCACCATAGAACATATCACTTTCAAATATATTTTGAAAGGAAAAATCAATTGACACTTTTGAATCTATTAATCCCAATATATATATATATATACACATATATATAATAGACACTTAAAAAAAAACAAAAACAATAACAAAGACTAGAGGGTTGGATATTACAAAAATAAAGCACCTTCTGGAATATCC
>NW_011637573.1:0-253 GCF_000512975.1 Sesamum indicum
ATGGACTTAAGAGTAAGGAAATGGACCTTAAGGCTAATAAACCTAGTCAAAACCAACACGAGGTGAATTCTTTTAGGGGAAGATCTAAGTTTAGAAATTTTAGATATAATAACAGAAGCAAAAGTAGGAGTAACTCCTATAATGATGACAAAACCAAAGAGAGATGTTGTTATAACTGTGGTATAAAAGGACACTACTTTAAGGATTGTAGAAAACCTAGAAAGGATAATCGAGATAGATATGAAGAAAAAGA
>NW_011637574.1:0-253 GCF_000512975.1 Sesamum indicum
CCCAAACACACACACACACACACCTACACACCACACACTCACACACACACACCCCACACACACCCACCCACCCACCCAAACGCACACACATGTTCTACAGTGACACACACACACACACATATATACACACACGCACATATGCACACATACCGTGCACACACACAAACCGCACACGCACACAAACACACACACACCGCACATGCACACACCCCAAACACATGCACACACACCGCGCACACACAAAAACCGCACA
>NW_011637575.1:0-253 GCF_000512975.1 Sesamum indicum
TAGATTTGTGCGAGAGGTGATCGCGTCTCAGATATGATCATCATAAGTCTTGTCTAGTGCATTCAAAGTATGTAGCGAGGACGGTGAGTTCCAAGAAGAGGATCGGTCCTCTGTCACAACATAACAGAGGTATCTCCTATGCACTTGGAGATGCGTATACGCTCTATAAAGCTATGGGCACAGTCATTAATCGAATAGGAAGAGGAGGTTCCTATGTTTAGCAATTTGGCATAATGCGATCTCAAGTATTAAG
>NW_011637576.1:0-253 GCF_000512975.1 Sesamum indicum
CACAACATGATAGGAATCAAGCAATCACCATACCTTAACCAGGGAATAAGGAATTTAGCCGGACATATTAACGGAAGAACACACTAGAAAGTGGAATTCCATTAATTCCGGTAGTAAAATAAAATAAAAGGGAAGAGATGAACAGAGAATTCTATAGAGTTCTAATATAAAAACTGCCTGTGTTCTAATGAAGAGATCCCCCCTATTTATAACAAAAGTCCCCTACGAATCTAAACGTAGTGGGGGGATAGAT
>NW_011637577.1:0-253 GCF_000512975.1 Sesamum indicum
GATGGCATCACTTTTGGACTCGTAGTGACAACATATGTATTGGAATTTGTTTACGTCCAAACAGCAGGCTAATTACGTATAGTTTCTTGACACCGCTTGCAGGACTTTGAGGTTGATGATTTCTCAAACGAATACCTGGCTTTGCACCCAATGCCATCAACAACAAAAAAAGCCATCTTTGCTGGAGGAGCATTTTGAAGCTGTTGAAGAAGAGGATGAAAAGGCTGTTGGTGGTTCTGATGCATCACCAGCG
>NW_011637578.1:0-253 GCF_000512975.1 Sesamum indicum
TAGAGGTTGTATTCTTGGAGGGCAACTGCCGCGCACATGACGTGACATGCCAATCATCAGACTGAGAGGGGTCAATGTGTCATCCATCCGATGCTGAGGATTGGAAGCATTTTGACTCGACGTATCTCGATTTTGTATAAGAGTCGCGTAATGTCGGTTGGGCCTTTGCACAGATGATTTTGCATCGCACGGTCAGTATGATCGTACTTATTCATGTTGGCCCATTATCATTACACCATTCAATCTCCCCCCT
>NW_011637579.1:0-253 GCF_000512975.1 Sesamum indicum
CACACACACACATACACACACTCACACACACACACACACACACACACCCCGCACACACACACATACACACACTCACACACACACACACACACACCCACATGCACCCACTCAAATATGTAAGAAAGTGTCCATAAGTACATTAAGACAGAAAAATAACAGAAACTTGGGCAGGTGAATGATTGGTTCTTTACCTGATAAACACTACGCCACATGTATGCACAAGCATGAGTCAAGCATCAGCTACAATATATAT
>NW_011637580.1:0-253 GCF_000512975.1 Sesamum indicum
TTGCAATATATATTTAACTAGTATAAAATCCATATCAAGACACGGATAAATATTTTCAATTTAAATTGTGACTGTAAGAATAAATATTTAAGAACGTGTGCTTATATAATTGAACAAAAAATTATTATCATATAATTTTAACTATTTCTATATAGCAATTATATCTAGAGTTGATGATAATAGTGAAAAAGTAGAGCAAAGAAATCGATCATCTAAAAATCTGTTAAATATTTTCCCACCTTTTTGTCAATAA
>NW_011637581.1:0-253 GCF_000512975.1 Sesamum indicum
GTAAGATAGACTAAAAGATAATTTAAACATTTGAGGTATAACTACTATTTTTTTTATATGATTTGTTATTCGTTTATGATATAATAGGAACAAAATGTCAGCATATGATTTAATTTTTTCAACAATGTACGATAAAATTTTTCTCGTATTAATATTGAAATGTATAAAATCTATTTCTAGGCCACGACCACATATACATGTTTCTCACTAAAAGAAAAGACAAATAAGAAACAATGGGCATTGGAATTATAGA
>NW_011637582.1:0-253 GCF_000512975.1 Sesamum indicum
ATGCGGTACATGACTTGGTCAAGAACAAGGTAGAAAGTCAATTGGAGCCCATAATAGGAATTGGACTCCTATTTAAGGATAAGCTATCCAAGATTCAGTCATGGTAGACTGGTGAGGAGCTTAGATTTTTGACATCCCCTACGTCTTTGTTGTAAGCAGCATGGAATGTTATTCGGTGCATTAAGTCCGATGTTGCTCATGCTTTTTAAGCATAAAAACATATAACGAGTGTTCACCGATAGGGCAACAGACA
>NW_011637583.1:0-253 GCF_000512975.1 Sesamum indicum
GATCAGCTACCCCCAAAACCCTTCTATTGTATTTGGTCTCTGAAATATGCAACTTGTTAATAGATCTAGATATGAAACTTTGAAATAATTAAGCAGGCTGTTCAATTTGAGAATTGGAGTTCATTGGATTTAGGCCTTTAATTGGTATCCTTTTGTCTATACCTGTATCATCCAGAATGGTTCCGTGATGCCAATCAGGATCACCATGAACTCTGTGCTTCCTGTTTCCATCATGTCTGCTGACTTGTATTGA
>NW_011637584.1:0-253 GCF_000512975.1 Sesamum indicum
AATCCGAAAAAATCCAACCAGGATACAAGTTATTCCTGCAAGAACGACTAGAGGGTTGGATATTAAAAAAAGAAAGTGAAATGCCTCAAATACAAGTGACAAGGCAATAATTGTTTAATATTTTAGATAAATAACGTGTAATTCATGACAAAGTCACTCAAAACTTCCGCTCTTTAAAGGAAGTTGCAACGTTTATACTATTTAGCTGCCCTAGGAATGATCTAATTCTTGCACAGGTAAATTCAAAATCCAT
>NW_011637585.1:0-253 GCF_000512975.1 Sesamum indicum
AATTGAAAAGGGCCCTTACGGGACAAAAGGTGCAATTTTTTCCTTAGAGTTACATTACTTTATGTGCCGCCCAATTTAGTACAATAGAGACACTACTTATAAACCAATCTTAAAGTACCTTTAGTTTACCATAAAAGATAAATAGGTTGAAGTCTTTTGGCAGGTTTCAATTAGCAAAAATTATGCATTGCAATGCATATATTTTGTCAAGTGGGTTTTGTCAGATTTTTGTCACAGGCAGTTTCAATTAACT
>NW_011637586.1:0-253 GCF_000512975.1 Sesamum indicum
CTCATAATAAGACAACCAACCAAACTCCATTTTTCCCTAGTTTGCTTACTAGAAGGTGATATTGTGTTTTTTCCGCCAACTCAATCTCACCGTTATATAAATTTAAGTGAACCCACTTGACAGCCGGCTCATCAATCTCATTTCGCACATAGCTATTTCATTTCGCACATAGCACTTTCTTTTCATATTTTCGCCTTATAGGCTTTCAACACATCAAGGGGTATTCACACCACAATTATATTCAATTTCCACC
>NW_011637587.1:0-253 GCF_000512975.1 Sesamum indicum
TTATGTATTTAATTAGATTAAATACAAGTTGGGCTCAATTAAATAAAATTTGGATTTAAATAAAAATTCATTGTGCCTGTGATTTTTTATAGGTAAAAATCGGCCAAGCCCACTAATTTTGAGCCTATGAAAAATTTTGTGGAAGGAAATAAATATCTAGCAAATTATATTTTCTGAAAAGTGCAATTCTAACCATTTTTGGCAGATGGACGTAAAAACGGCCTTCCTCAATGGCTTAATCGAGGAAGAGATT
>NW_011637588.1:0-253 GCF_000512975.1 Sesamum indicum
AAAAACCCACAATCACGAACAATCATAAGAAAAAAAGATCATAAGACATTAGTCACACAATTCAAGTAACTCAAGAAACCCACAACCAAGAACAATCAAACAATCAGAATACAAACTGTCACATAAACAATAAAAATCCCCAAATCACACAACACTCACAAAAAACCCACAATAATAGTCAATCAGAAGACAAACCACAATCACAGGTCAAATTACACTACAAACAGCACAAATACAATGAGAACACAAACAC
>NW_011637589.1:0-253 GCF_000512975.1 Sesamum indicum
CAGCCGATAAGTCATCGAAGGGTTTGTGTGAATAATATAATGGTAAACATTATTCATTTTAAAGTGTCCCACGGTGATATAATATCTTTTCAAGAAAATGATGCGAGAACCCGCGGTGAAGAAATAAGGAGATCTTTCTATATCGAAATATCAGTTGAAAAATTCATAGGAAAATTTCTGGATCGCCCGGTCAGAATGTGGAGAAGAACCAAAACAGAATGGTTCCGAAAACTCAAGACTAAGAAGGAATGCC
>NW_011637590.1:0-253 GCF_000512975.1 Sesamum indicum
GAAACTCCAAGGGAACACCCATTGAATTCAATTGTTTTTACACTTTAAATTTTACTATGATGCGTTTTAATTTATCGCTTCCGCTATAGCATTTCCCAGCTGTAACATGCGATCTCTCAAGTGGTATCAGTATCCGGTTCAATATAGAGGCTATCGATTTTATGTGAATAAACATGCCAACATGTTTTAATGTTTTTTAAAGCATGTTTTATTGCTTATTTTATTGATAATTATGTGTAGAAATTAACTTGTT
>NW_011637592.1:0-253 GCF_000512975.1 Sesamum indicum
CTTGTGAACATGCAGTTTGGTTGTGGAATTTCAAAATTATCTGTTTGTCTTATGTCTTAATGCATGCTGGATCCGAATGGAAGGTGTATGAGGTGGCTAAGACGGTCTTTGAAAACAATGACACAAAAACTAGAAAGTCTTTGCAAAGTGATAATGGTGGTAAAAAGTCGATCATTTTCTTCGCTTTCACTCTTCATTTCATCCATCAAGCATTCCTTCCTTTATATGTTTGCATTGTTATCTTGAGTTCTTG
>NW_011637593.1:0-253 GCF_000512975.1 Sesamum indicum
TTCAATAAAGAGTCGAGTAAGCGGGGATGGAACTTTTCTTAACTTTCTTTCCATTCCTTGGAGTTACGGAGCTCTTCCCACTCTCTCCTTTCCTCTGCTTCCACTGCATCAAAAAGAGCATCTTGGGAAACTTCGTAATTTCTATTTTCCACCACTTGACCAACAGGATTTGCTGCAGTCGAGCTTGATGCTCCCGAAGACCCCGAAGGGGCCATCATCATCTTACCATCTTCCATCTCCGAAGTGAGGATGA
>NW_011637594.1:0-253 GCF_000512975.1 Sesamum indicum
AACAGGTGAAAATGAGTCAAAATAGTCAACTCCCTCTATCTGATTGTAACCTTTTGCGAGAAGACGCGCCTTGTACCGATCTATCGACCTGTCTGGGTGAAGTTTCAATTCGTATACCTATCGCGACCCGATAGGTTGCGTTCCCGAAGGCAATGGGATAAGAGTCCATGTGTCATTGGCCGCGAGAGCTACGAGCTCCTAATTCATAGCGTCCACCCAGTTCGCATCCCTGCTAGCCTGGACATAAGATTTT
>NW_011637595.1:0-253 GCF_000512975.1 Sesamum indicum
AAGAAAGGAAAAAAAATTCCCATAGATTATAAAATGAAATTAATACTATCCCTTGTCACAATTGTAAATAGTTTTTCGAACAACATGACACAATCATTATTTACCTCCTAGTAAATTTGTTCTTTTCCCAATTAAAAAAAAGAAATAAATTGCAATCAAATATAAAAAGAAATTAATACATTCCCTTGTAATAAATATAAATAATTGCACAAGATGACACTGAGTCATGACTTATCTCCTCCTTAAATTGTTA
>NW_011637596.1:0-253 GCF_000512975.1 Sesamum indicum
TTCCAAGCCCTTATTATTTATTTGACTACAAAAGGTTTTACCTATTAAAGTATTTTGGTATTTGATGCTATTATTTGCTTAAAAAATATACAAAATATAAAATTTGTACATTCTCACCTCCGAGAAACAATGAATCATATCAGAGTATAATATTATCGAGTGATCTCATCATATTATCTTCTACGGTTCTTTAAAAGTTTTGCTTTTTCTCTTGCACCTGGTCTTGATTCCCATTATCTTAGTGTGCATGTGC
>NW_011637597.1:0-253 GCF_000512975.1 Sesamum indicum
TTATTTGTCCAATACACGTGTTATTCTTGCATCAATGATCAACTCACAAGAATCAAGCATAATCCTAGCCTTAACCGGAAAATCTCTCCCTTATATCTCTATCATGTATTTTTAATTATTTAGTTTTTAATCACATCTTTTTATCAACATCTTTCCCCCATTATTTTCCATTTTTCTAAAAAAAATTAACTTAAAACCAATCCCTGTGGATCGACCCTACTCCCACTTTCACAAGTGTAGTAGGAATTATTTT
>NW_011637598.1:0-253 GCF_000512975.1 Sesamum indicum
CATCTAGGAGTGATAATGGCACTTCAACCGTAGACCTGAACTCGTAATCCAATCACGAATCTGTCCTCCCGTCAATCTTGGTCTTGCAACATTCCTTTGTACTCAGTTGTTAGTGAATACCTTCTTGTTCCTATGGTATGAATGGTCCGAGGGGAGGAAGTGTCAGTGGCAGTCAAACTAGCACCCCTTCCTACAATTTTGCGGGTAGAATTCACGTGTCTTACATACAAATTAGACACCCTATAACACTAGT
>NW_011637599.1:0-253 GCF_000512975.1 Sesamum indicum
CAGGTGCATATACAAGCACAATTCAGAGTGAAAATAAGCACCTACAAAGACATTGTCTTTTTCTAAACGGTAATTGGAACTAAAGTACTTCAGTATACACCATAAGTGAATCTACAAAGATCTGAAAGATACAAAAAAATAATACATACAACATGTCGCAATGCACAAACCGATAACGAAAGAGGAGAATAATAACATCTCATGTTCCCAGGTAATATCTTGGCAAAGAAGTGTAGTATCAATTAAATAAAAC
>NW_011637600.1:0-253 GCF_000512975.1 Sesamum indicum
ACTATGTTTATTAATACAATAATTGAATAGTTTAATATTTTAATCAAGTGTAATTTATATAGAGATTCACTTTAAAAAGTGAATAAAATAAAAAAATAAATTAAAATTTAGTATAAATAATAAAAAAAACATATGAAATCATATTACTCATTTCCATAAGCATTATTTTGACATCTTATATTTTTTAGTAATTACAAAAACACCCTAAGGGCATTTCTGTTCTTAATAAATTAAATCAAAGTTTGATCAAATT
>NW_011637601.1:0-253 GCF_000512975.1 Sesamum indicum
CGGCTGTCGGCGTCCTCTCCACCGTAAACGTCGCCGGCCGGCGCTTCTCCTCCATCGCCGGTCGGAGTTTGTTTTTGGTGGTGTAGTAGTGTGTGTAGTAGAGAGAATTTTTAGTGAGAGAATTTTTGCATTTTGTTTTCCTACGACAAAATGAATTAATAGTAGATCAAGTGTAGTATCTGTTCTACTATTAAGTTGCCAACTACGCTCGGGGGTCTCTCCTCGTGCTCAAAACGTCTCAGGTTTCTCTCCC
>NW_011637602.1:0-253 GCF_000512975.1 Sesamum indicum
AGATAAAACCTTTTGATCAAACGGATCATAGAAGTACTATCCCACAGTTTCTTTCGGATATCAGACAAACCTGCACAAGTTAGACCTTGAATCTAGTTTATCTCCCACTAGCTTCTTAACGTGTGCGGAACTACCCCACACTCTCAAGTTGTTATAGGATGCAAGCTTGCCATGCCGTATCTCATATGGAGTCTGGGGAACCGTCTTAGATGGCGCCATGTTAAGCAATTTGGCCGCTGTCTCGAGAGCGTAA
>NW_011637603.1:0-253 GCF_000512975.1 Sesamum indicum
CACGATTTTATTAAAACAAGTTTGCTTCTCTTTTCTACTAACTTGTAGTTATTATTATGCTTAGCAAATTTTCCAAACAAACACATGGGTCCAAACCAATATTTGGGTCAAGTTTCATGAAATTATGAGAATATTCAAAATTTAGCTGTTTGACATTATTTTATTAAAGCAGGTTTTTTTGTCTTTTATACTAATTTGTAGTTATTATTAAGGTTAGCAAATTTAGCACACAAATGCATGGTCCTGACCATCG
>NW_011637604.1:0-253 GCF_000512975.1 Sesamum indicum
ACCCATAGAATAACTCATTTGAGCCTTGGCTTTTCTTTTGTTGGTTAAACCACGTCATAAGCTAAATCATCTCCTTCTTGATTATCTCCTGAACTGATTTTTGAACCCATTTAAGGGGATGGTGTTGGCCTGGTTGCTTGTAAATTGACATGAAAACGAGTGAATAACAACGGATGCAGTGCTATCCCCAAGGAAACGAAAAAGAGAAATGGAACGAGGAAATGAAAAACAAATGATGAAACAAAAAGAACAA
>NW_011637605.1:0-253 GCF_000512975.1 Sesamum indicum
GGTCTAAACCAATATTTGGGTCAAGTTTCGTCGAATTCTAAGAACGTTCAAAATTTAGCTGTTTTTGCACGATTTTATTAAAGCAAGTTTGTTTCCTTTTTATACAAACTTGTAGTTATTATTCCGCTTAGCAAATTTACCACACAAATTTTTTATCTAGACCAACGTTTGGGTCAAATTTGGTCGAATTTTGGAAACGTTCAAAATTTAGTTGTTTTGCACGGTTTTATTAACAAGCTTGTTTTTCTTTTAT
>NW_011637606.1:0-253 GCF_000512975.1 Sesamum indicum
TATTTTTCCTGCGCACAGGCAACAATCTCCATTAAATTCACTTCATTTTAGTTAAATTCAATACATAACTAAACCTGCATTCTTCTTAGTGCCTCTGACGCCTTTTATACCAAGCCACAACGAAGTGCATATAGACCTCCTTCTCCATTAGAAAACAAGTTGTGATTTCTTTATTCGATTAAAGTCACGACAGACATGGTCGTCACGTGTTTCTTTTGTATGTCGCTAATCTTACCCACGCATGTTTTTTTAT
>NW_011637607.1:0-253 GCF_000512975.1 Sesamum indicum
TTACCTGTTGCATTTTCCAAAATCTTCATGCATTATATTGCAGTTCCTACATAGGATTCTTGGTATGGTCTTAGTCTCCTCTATTTCTAATATTTGATCTGCTAACTTCTATTTCATATTACTTTGAAAATCTAGTTGGTTGCTAAAACGTTGTTTGTTATCTATTCAATTGGGCTGATAACGTTGATTCACAATATGATAGAAACTATGAGTTGGGGTATAAATGATTCGAGCTTTGCTCAGAGTTCGAGTG
>NW_011637608.1:0-253 GCF_000512975.1 Sesamum indicum
CCTTTCTTTGACGTACGGTATAAGTTGAAGGCCAAGAATGAATGTGTAATGATGGTGATTCCACATTCATTCTTGGTCTGGCTGCTGGTCTAGCGAGCCTTCCTAGCCGCCTAGAGTGCAGCCTACCTGCTGAAGACCGTAACGTAAGTAACTCAGTGCTCCATACAGGGGAAATGAAAGCAGAATTCGTTCGGATCCTCATCTCATCCTTTAACATGTTCAATCTTTTTTTAGCGGTTTCCCCAGAGATTTT
>NW_011637609.1:0-253 GCF_000512975.1 Sesamum indicum
ATAATATAAATGAGCAAAAAATCCTCTATAAAAAATAAAATAGTAAATTGTTTCATGTGTTGTCATAAGAGGATATTTGCTCATTTCGTATATCAGATGAGTAAATTGCATTTAACCCCATTTTTTTTATAACATGCACTTATTTCACCTACATGTGTGGGTTACATGTGATTATATTTTTAAATTATGTATGATTTAATTATATTTTAATTCAACACATGCCAGACATATATTAATGTATTAACACGACAAT
>NW_011637610.1:0-253 GCF_000512975.1 Sesamum indicum
GTTCGCATACGCTTTAAGCGTAACTACCAAATATCAGGTGTGTGCTAGTGAAGCACACTGGAGTGCAATCAAGACCATACTTATGTCCTTGATATATACAGTGGTGGATAATTTATAATGGAATACTACAGTGATGCTAACTTTCAGTCGGACATAATGATGCCAACTCTCAATAAGATTTAGTAATCAAGCTAAATGGTGGTGTGGTTACTTGAAAAGTTACAAGCAAGCTACCACAGCAGATTCCTGTTGG
>NW_011637611.1:0-253 GCF_000512975.1 Sesamum indicum
TATGAGCAATCTACGATACCGGCTAGGTCTTATTGGGTTTACTTTTGTGTTGTCCAACCGCTTGCTACATCTTTCTATCATCGCTCCAAGCAGATGATCGTGTCTAAGATTTTTTCTTGCGCCTGTGATGAGATCTCGGGCCTTTTATCGTGTTCCATAGCCTAGTTGTCATCCTCCAAGGTGATTACTGGCGTGGCTATGCTAGGTAGCCTACCCAACAATTGGGTGTTGTTTTTTGGTCCTTACCATTTTT
>NW_011637612.1:0-253 GCF_000512975.1 Sesamum indicum
AAATTATGTCTGGGGATCTTCAATGAACCTGATAGTAGTGAAGACCATCCTACTTTTGGTCCAGGTGGGCATAAAAGTCTGTATAGTGATTGTGTGGTGAGTCGTCCCTCTGGGAATCTCCAGTTGATCCTGTCTTCCCCTCTGTGAATCTGAGGTAATGTGTAAATGATCTCCATACATTTCTAATCAGTTATAAAAGGCCACTGCCATTGTCCCTCATCAATAACTACTTGAATGTTTTGCACAGTTTTAT
>NW_011637613.1:0-253 GCF_000512975.1 Sesamum indicum
AAGGCCTCTTTTTATATCACCATTTCCCTATTTATGGCAAAGAAATACAAAGGAAATCATGTGATTTTTCCAGGGCAGTTGACAAGGCTCTTCATGATTTGGGTTGACATTTCATTTATTGCAGTGTCATTAAGAGTTATAATCTTCCTGGAATTCTTCCACCTGGTATCGTGAAGCTTCCGTACCTCCGAGACATGTAAGTTTCCACTTTAGTGATCTCAAAATTTAGTGATTTATGCTGACTTTCATATTT
>NW_011637614.1:0-253 GCF_000512975.1 Sesamum indicum
ATGGAATTTCACAACTCAAGATTTGGAATTGGTTTTATTGGGACGGATTGGCATCCAAAGTTTTGCGATGCTTATAGCTTAAGACGCACAATAGGTCATAATGACCAAAGACTAGCAAAAACCAAATAAGAAAAACTCCATTGAAGACTAATCTAATACTGTTCAGGATTGGTCTTAGGGTGGTCCTAGTTTAAATGGGCCTCAATTGGGTCTTTTTTTAAACCTAGGTTTGACCCATGGACCAACTCCGTCA
>NW_011637615.1:0-253 GCF_000512975.1 Sesamum indicum
CTGACTACGTTCAAAATTTAGCAGTTTTGCACGGTTTTATTAAAGCAAGTTTGTTTTCCTTTAATACAAACATGTAGCTATTATTATGCTTAGCAAATTTATCACACAAATTCTTGTGTCTAGATTAACGTATGGGTTAAATTTCGTCGAATTCTGAGAATGTTCAAAATTTAAGAGTTTTCCACGGTTTTATAAAAGCAAGTTTGTTTTCATTTTATACAAACTTGTAATTGTTATTATGTTTAGCAAATTT
>NW_011637616.1:0-253 GCF_000512975.1 Sesamum indicum
AAATACGTGACCCGGTTTCCTCTGTAAACCGGTGTTCCGTCCGGCAAAACGTCGTCTTTCACCGCATGCTTGGAGTCCCACACCACCGGCGGATAAAGCCTCATGGATTCACACAAACAAGCCTTGATAAAGTTCAATCCTTTCAGATCATCGAAGCCCAGTTGTTCCCCGCCATTCTTCATAGATGTAATCTCGTCCACCACCTGTTTTTCAATTCCCCGGTGGCCCGTCAGCAGCCAGAACAACCACGTCA
>NW_011637617.1:0-253 GCF_000512975.1 Sesamum indicum
GGAGCAGCAACAAGTTGTTTTTCTTGCACAAACATTAACCATTTCACATTCTGTTGCTTCTCTTTTTTCCCTGCACGTAATAACCATTCAACAAAAAACCTCAGAAGCATCATCACAGAGATGGCAGTAGCAGCTTATGCAACTTTGCGTTCCCTCTCACATGTCCTTAACAATCTCCAGCATCCTGCTCGTCTCCGTCGGCTTCATGTCGACACAAATCAAATTAAGAGCCTGCAAGAGACTGTTCAGTTCT
>NW_011637618.1:0-253 GCF_000512975.1 Sesamum indicum
TAATATGGGCATTTTTGAATTCTAAATATTACCAGGGTGACTTCTATAATTTGTATAAAAAAAACGTACGTGAGAGAGTATAAATATAATTATCCCAATAAAAAATACACCACCTCACCATTATTCACCCACATTGCACAAATAACAAGAAAAAAAGAAGTTGCATAAATCATTTACCGTAGTCAGGCGACTGTCTTCCAATTGGGATTTCATCACCTTCAGCTCTTAATCTCCAAACCATGGCAAAGCAGTG
>NW_011637619.1:0-253 GCF_000512975.1 Sesamum indicum
ACAAAAATATTACAAAGGACATAAATGAAATACAAAGACACACAATACCCGTATTGAGCATAAAATTTTGCAAAACTATGGTGACATTCTGCACCAGAAAAAGGATTGTGAAGCTAAAAATGAAGACTTAGAAATTGAAGAAGAATGGGAAATGTAATAAGACGCAGATAGCATTCGTTGGTTCAAAAGATAAAAGCAACATCTCACTTCTTCTATGTTCAAAATGGAAGTAAAACATGTTTTACCGTGACAC
>NW_011637620.1:0-253 GCF_000512975.1 Sesamum indicum
TGCTAAGCTTAATAATAACTACAAGTTTGTGTAAAAGGGAAACAAAATTCTTCTAATAAAACCATGCAAAACATCTAAATTTTGAACGTTTTCAGAATTCGACGAAACTTGACCCAAATCTTGGTATAGACCCATGAATTTATGTGGTAAATTTGCTAAGCATAATAATAACTACAAGTTTCTATAAAATGGAAACAAACTTGCTCTAATAAAACCGTGTAAAACACCTAAATTTTGAACGTTCTCAGAATTC
>NW_011637621.1:0-253 GCF_000512975.1 Sesamum indicum
GACACACATGAATCAAACATTTACTTGGTCCAAGAAATTTCTCTTCCTCTAAAATCTGCAATGAGAAATTATAAAAGTGGAGAAATTATTGATATTTAAGATGAACATATGGGGAAGCCAATTTTATAGGAAAACGTGTCATAGCCTATCAAAGACACAGTACTAACATGGAAAACAATTAACAAGATATTTTTTGTTATGTGTATCACCTGAAAAATGAAAGCATTTTTATACATAGACACACATATGTATA
>NW_011637622.1:0-253 GCF_000512975.1 Sesamum indicum
CCACCGACAATGGTGTCAAAATTGTTGGCTTGGCACCATCCTGGTAATGAGCGGCTAGGAAAAGTTGGAATCTTTGATGCTGCAAGCTTTGTCTCCAAAATGCCCAAGAGGCAAAGGTGGTTATGCTTGATGAGGTGGGCTACCCCATTGTGTTTGAGAGGCCGATTGAAGCCCCTCACATTCTAGAAACCGATCTTCATGGGGATCGGGGGGGAGACTCCCCTCCTGCTTGCTTCTTCTATTTACTGAACGC
>NW_011637623.1:0-253 GCF_000512975.1 Sesamum indicum
AATGATTCTTCACTCCTTGATGAAGTTAAAACTAGTGTTCCTAATACTTATATTCACTTAGCAGATGGCACGAAACACACTATAAAATGCACAACAAAATTAACTTTATTTGATAAAATCAGTTTGGACATTGGTACCTGACTTGAAATTTAACTTGCTGTCCATTAGTAAATTATGCAATGGCTCATCCATCAGATTCAAATTTTTCAAATCTTATTTTGTGATGCAAGACCACAAGACTAAGGATGTGGTT
>NW_011637624.1:0-253 GCF_000512975.1 Sesamum indicum
TTTTGTTCTGTCTCTGACTGAATAAATTAATTAGTTAGTTTGTGTACTGTTGCTTTCTGATTCCTACTCATATTTTTTTAATATTTTTCAGGGAATGAATCCTTTATCACCGTTATTATGTATCACGGGATCAATTATTCGTAGCCTTAAACCTGAATATGTGGGTGGTATTAAAAGTTTGACTTTGTGGATGTATTTAATATTACTGTGGAGTACTTGAACAAACTTGGTGAGAAGTCGGATTACATGGGGC
>NW_011637625.1:0-253 GCF_000512975.1 Sesamum indicum
CCAACAACATTCATTCTGAGCATATCCTAGACCTTATACACATTGATCTACGGGGATCTTATCACTTACCCACTCTAACTAGATGTAGTTACTTTCTTACTGTTGTAGACGACTTCAGTCAAGCTACACGAACTTTTCTTCTTAAATACAAATCCCATGTTCATCAAACCTTAGCAAACTTGCTCACTATGGTCAAAACACAATTCCAGACCGTGCACTGATAGTCATTATCTACAATTTTAAAAAATATTAA
>NW_011637626.1:0-253 GCF_000512975.1 Sesamum indicum
GTTGTAATTATTCTGACTCGGTTGAATCCATCCGAATCAGTATGTATTTCCTCGTCATACACGTTTTCGTCTAAAGAAAGATCTTCGAATTGGTATATGAGTACGAAATCGCCATAGTAAACTGCATCGAGAATATCATCCGTGGCTTCAAATATTCGCAATTCACCACGTTTCTGGCGGAAATCGGGGGATATATGTCCTTTTACTCCGTAGGTCTAGCAATTGCAGTGTTTGAAACTTTCATTGGCTCGGG
>NW_011637627.1:0-253 GCF_000512975.1 Sesamum indicum
TGCAAAATAGCTATATTTTGAACGTTTTCAGAATTTGACGAAACTTGACCCAAACGTTGGTCTAGACCCAATCATTTGTGTTGTAAATTTGCTAAGCGCACTAATAACTTTAAGTTAGCATAAAAGGAAAACAAACTTTCTTTGATAAAACCATATAAAACAGCTAACTTTCGAACGTTCTTAAAATTCGAGAAACTTGACCCAATCGCAGGTCTAGACCCATCCATTTGTGTTGTAAATATGCTAAGCGTAA
>NW_011637628.1:0-253 GCF_000512975.1 Sesamum indicum
GCAAAACAAGTCCATCTTTCTTCAATCTGTCAGAAAGGAGGATTTATTCCCCCACATTCCCTTCCTTCGACCAGGTAAATATTATTTAGATCGACTGTGAGTCAAGTGATCCTAATTCAAGACAAGGTCTAAGGGATAAGCCTTTTTCTAAGTCGAGTGAAGAAGAAAGAGTTCAACTCTTTTCTTTGGAACAGATAAGTTCGATACAGATAACAAAGAATAGAAATTGGGGAGCAGGTGCCTTTTCCTAGTG
>NW_011637629.1:0-253 GCF_000512975.1 Sesamum indicum
TTGATTGTCGTGTGAAAATCGTAATCAGACTTGAAAATAATAATGCAATTTTAAAGTCGATAAAAAATAAAGAAAAATTATAAATTAATTGAATAAAAATATGGTGTGATGTACCTTGGATCCCGGAAGCTGATGTATTGCCTCTGGGCCTGTGGGGGAAGTAGTGCTGCTGGTGGGGGTCGGGGTAGTCGTGCATCCCATTGTCAGGCCAGGGCCTGTGAACTTTTGGCCCCCGCCTCATCTGACCCCACTA
>NW_011637630.1:0-253 GCF_000512975.1 Sesamum indicum
GCCCTGGCTTGTGCCGCCCTAATCCCTTGGGTAATGCGATCCTGGATAACCATGTCGTCTGCAAAAGGAGATTTCTGTTAGAATATGATTACTTACAACAGAGTTACAAATCGAAGTAGATAAATCTTTCACCTAAGGAACCCTCCACTTGAAGGTGTGCTAGAGTAAGATGTGCGAGCCAGAGGACTTCTTCTACCAAGATCTTCTTCGGATCATATCGGTAGGAAGTAAGGCTGTTTATTTGGTCTCCTTC
>NW_011637631.1:0-253 GCF_000512975.1 Sesamum indicum
AAGTACCATAATTTATTATTATTCAAGATAAAATGTATGATATTAATTAATAATTATAATATATGGTCAATCTAAATTATAAAACTGATCAAATATTAAATATAAAATTAAATATATAAAAAATTTAAAAATAAATATATAAAATAAATATATATATATTCACCAGCTCGCGAGCTGGTGAACAACAAAAACCCAGCTCGAGCTCGATAGGAGCTCGAGCTTGAGCTCGAGCTGGCTCGACTCGAGCTTAAAG
>NW_011637632.1:0-253 GCF_000512975.1 Sesamum indicum
TAGGAATAGAACTCATTTTTCAACAACAATATTTATATATATAATGTAGAATTAAAAATGAATGTATGATTAGAAGGAGAGGTTTTACGTAACAACAACAGAAATTGGTAGAGCAGTAATTAGAGTATATGTGAGAGAAATACAGAGAAAAATGCAAGCATTCTCCTTTTAATAAATGAGCAAATTACCTCATTATAAAAGAATAAATAGCGATTACCTCCTTGTATTTTTTAAAATACAACAATTTACTCTT
>NW_011637633.1:0-253 GCF_000512975.1 Sesamum indicum
ATCATCCTGTTGCGGATTTCGGCAAGCCGTTGAAGGAGTGGAGAATCCCCCTTCTTCGATTGCCAGTCCCAAATTGATGCATCTCTGAGGTAGACACCGTTGACCCACTGTACCCACGACGTGTCTGCCTTACGGTGAATGTTCCATAATACACGAGCAAGTAGAGCCACGTTCTAAGACTGTATGTGCCGAATACCGAGTCCCCCTTCTTCCTTGGGATGGCAGATTTCCTCCCAAGCGACCGGCGCCCTCC
>NW_011637634.1:0-253 GCF_000512975.1 Sesamum indicum
TTATGCAATATTTCTAGTCCTTTAAAACTGATGTGCCCTAATCTTTTGTGCCATAATTCAGACTTATTTTCCGAAGAAACATTTTCAGAAAAAGAATCATATTTCACAGTGCACAAATACAAGTTTCTCTTTTTCTCGGCTTTGAAAATGGTTAAGGAACCCTTAGATATTTTCATAACCCCCTTACCCCATTTCCCTTCAAGCCCTTCTTCTTCTAGGGCAGAACAAGACAACAAGTTGTGGGCAAGGTCAG
>NW_011637635.1:0-253 GCF_000512975.1 Sesamum indicum
CCACCCCACACCTCTCTCCTCTCTCTCATTACATATAATATATATAAGATTTACATTATGTAATACAATTGTTACTTTAAGGAATTTGCAATCTTTCACCGCGGGCGACGAAGAAACAGCAAGGTAAGAATTTATGTTTTAATTTTTATTAATTTATATAATTATATTATTTAATTAGTTTATTTATTAAATATTGATTATATTGAGCGGTGAACTATTTAATCGGAGTATTTTATGATTTTGGCTATTTAAA
>NW_011637636.1:0-253 GCF_000512975.1 Sesamum indicum
TAAGCCATTTATCAGATTTCGTGAATCCTCCACTCATTTTCTCTCACTATATCTCCTCTAGTAAAGTAAATAAATCCAAGACCACTCTTGCTAACGAGATATATTAAAGGACAAAATGAATAAAAGCCCACTATGTTTTAAAAACTCTGCAAAAAAAACCCCCTCTATTTTAAAAATAAGCGAAAAGCTACCATGTATTTTGTAAAACTCAGCTCAATCGCCCCCTCTCCGTTAAATCCAAATAAGAGAAACA
>NW_011637637.1:0-253 GCF_000512975.1 Sesamum indicum
TATACCCATGCCATGGCACTTGCCTTCCCTTACTAAGACTAATGTGCAATCCTTCCCTCACCAGTCCCACGTGCTCTTTGATGCCGAAAAGAAGATTCTAATGAAAGTCTTACTAGCATGTCTTGATTGGAGCCAATGTACCGGCGCTTAAAAGGCCATGGATCTTTCCTTTTGATCTTCCAGTAATTCATTACAACTGGAGCATCAAAGAACTGTTCGATGTTCGCATCAGGCGATAACGCAGTACAGTAGT
>NW_011637638.1:0-253 GCF_000512975.1 Sesamum indicum
ATTCCTTTCATTAATTATGTTTTTATACAATGCATTGTCTCACATTCTAATCATGAAATATGGCATTGGAACTCTCTAGTCTTGAATGATTACTCTTGCGGTAATTTGATGGTCCCGACATCCTTACTATAAATCCCATCTTGCTGCTGCTGCTGGCCCAAAGAGAAAATGAAGAAAAATAATGTAAGTAAATAAGAAAAATAAAGAGAAGGGCAGGGGAACAAGAAGTTAAAGAATGAAACAGTTACATCCC
>NW_011637639.1:0-252 GCF_000512975.1 Sesamum indicum
ATTGTAATTTTAAAGCAATAAAGCATAATAATATAAACAATAAACACATTTCAAATGAATTCTTACTATATCAATTTAATCCATTATTAAATTCAAAAAAATTACTAAATAAATTACGAAAACACCAATCTAATTAATTATCCAGTTACCAATTCTGACAAAAACTACATCAAGAAATTTATTTCATACAATCCAAGATAAATAAAGTCCTAAAAAGCAACAGATTCAATATTGAAAGTCGAAAATGGACGT
>NW_011637640.1:0-252 GCF_000512975.1 Sesamum indicum
AAAGAGGCTTCAAAGCCTTCAACTTTCGAGTGACAACATACATTGACTCCTCGATATGCTCTTCACAGTAGGCATAAAGTCCTGAGACATAGCAATTATTATCAAATCTAAACATAGTAACCAATCTCGGCTCATTGTCCCCATAAAAGACCAACTGCGAGTGGTCAGAGCTTTGGCGGCATAAGGCTATGATAGGAAGTTTTCAACACCGTTCCAACCAACAATCATTAAGCAACATACAATCAAGGCGCT
>NW_011637641.1:0-252 GCF_000512975.1 Sesamum indicum
CCGAGCTTGATTACGGGCCTTAAAATTGTGCTGAACTCATACCCCTACAATTATCCAAACAAAATATAGAGAGAACAAGGTACCAATGGGTATGCATTACCCAACTCGAATTAGATTTTCTGTTGCAATTTTTCGGGATGACAATGAATACATATTGGACCTGGATCTACAGCCTCCCAGGTTGGAGCAGGTTTTGAAACGTTAAACTGGATTCAGAGCTAGTATGCGTCTTAGTGTTTGGACATGGACCCA
>NW_011637642.1:0-252 GCF_000512975.1 Sesamum indicum
CTTACTTACTCGCGGTGAAAGCCGGCGCAATCCTTCTCGCAAGGGGTGGCACAACCTTCTTTGCTGCCACCATGGACAACGTACTACACCATTCAGAGACGACGCCCAAGTTGTACTCATCCTCATTTGAGTCATTCCCGCCATTGTCGATGCTTGGGGCTGCACAACTTTCACGGGGGATGCCTTGTCGGTGAAGGTCGCCAGCGCATTCAACAACTGTTTCTTCGGGCAGTCCCGAAATCTATGCAGACC
>NW_011637643.1:0-252 GCF_000512975.1 Sesamum indicum
CTGCAACATTGGCCTTCTTCTAAGTCTTCAGATTGAAAGTTAACAGAAATTTTGTCTAAATCTACTCTTAAGGATGTGAATCTCTCGTATCATTCACCCATCTCTCATCATAGAACACCGAGCTATTTTCCAAAATTGTTCTCATCTTAAACCTATCAAGGTAACTTAAATGATGTGAGACGATAGGAACTAACTTTTATTGATAGAGACAAATAATGAAACTGTAAAGAAAATTTATATTACAACTTAGAG
>NW_011637644.1:0-252 GCF_000512975.1 Sesamum indicum
GTCCCAATTTCTGAATTCTGACCATTATTTTTCATTTCCTTTTATTTCATGATTTGTGAATATTTGTAGACATCTGTGGTTGGAACTTTGTGACCAATGCACTTTCAACTAATTGACTACTAACAATGCTGCATCTAAAGTACATGCTTATCGTACTAAAATTACTCAGAACAAAATATAGGACACAGTTCATTGGCATTTGAACCAGTTGGATCTAGAGGCACATGTTCGACAATGAACATAATTTCACCA
>NW_011637645.1:0-252 GCF_000512975.1 Sesamum indicum
AAATTAATTCCATAAGTAATTGGATTACTTATATATGAGAGGGATCCATTGAATGGATAAGCGCAATGATAAATTGATTGAATTAATTTATATTAGACTTGCCCTTATTATTTAATAAGTTGAACTTATTATTTAATAAAGGGATATAGGGTTCATATATTTAATTGGATTAAATATATGATGGACTTAACTAAGTGGGCTTTAATTAAATTTAATTTAATTAATTGGACCTGGTATTTTAATTAATTAAAA
>NW_011637646.1:0-252 GCF_000512975.1 Sesamum indicum
TTAATTTTTCTACTTCTATCTTTAGATCTTCTAAAGTAGAGGGATTATTTTTGGTAGTATGTTTTTCATTGAGCAACTTCTTGACTTCAGTATTTGTATATGGTTCAAAAGGTTGATTAATAATTTTATCATAAGCTGGGCTGGACTCAGATGTTGAGGCTTTAACATTATTGTCAATTTTACTAATTTAGACAATTTTATGATTAGTTTGGGATGGAAATGAAACCATCCAATAGACCAAAATTCCTAAGA
>NW_011637647.1:0-252 GCF_000512975.1 Sesamum indicum
TCCACTTGATCCCAATTCAACCACTTTTTTGTCAATTTCAGCTACAATGGATTTTAGAGTATATTTCCCCAATTTCCACTTCTGCATCTCCTTCTTATATTTTTTCATCTCAGCACCTTCGGCTTTTGAAGTAGCTTCTCTTGCTATTTTAGAATAATCATGTAGATTAAATAATGTGTCAATAAATGAAAAACATGCAAGCACATCCACATATAAACATATTCATATGTAGTTTTTGAGTAATGACTTACT
>NW_011637648.1:0-252 GCF_000512975.1 Sesamum indicum
ACTTGACCCAAACATAGATCGAGACCCAAGCGTTTGTGTTATACATTTGCTAATCGTAATAATAAGTACAAATTAGTATAAAAGGGAAACAAACTTGTTTTAATAAAACCGTGCAAAATAACTAACTTTTGAAACGTTCTCAGGATTCGACGAAACTTTACCCAATCGTAGGTCTAGACCAAAGAATATATGTGGTAAAATTTCTAAGCGTAATAATACCTACAAGTTAGTATAATAGAGAAACAAACTTGC
>NW_011637649.1:0-252 GCF_000512975.1 Sesamum indicum
TAATATTTAACTTGGACCATCCAAGTGAGAGTTAAGTTTGTAGTAACCAAGATCTCATCATCATAAGATTTTGCAATGCATCAGTTTTAATCATTGAGTAGAAGAAGATGCATACTAAACACATCATACTTTTAATATTAAAACATATACTACATGCAAAAACAAACCTAGCACGCCCCTGTTGGATGATCACAAGTCCAATCCTATGTGACTGATCGAGCCCGCAGTGAGTCTATGGTCAATCTAGGGTGT
>NW_011637650.1:0-252 GCF_000512975.1 Sesamum indicum
GGGGCGCAGTCTCCTGGAAGTCTGCAAAATAGACTTTGGTAACCCGGTCTACGTTTGAAGCCGAGTTATGTGCGTTAGATACGACTAGTACCGAGGCAGAATGGCTATTTGGGTTGTTAACACAACTTTCCATTGTAAGTCAGCATCTTCCACCGATTGTTGTACATTGTGATAGCCAAACCACAATATCAATGTGAGGAGTCGTAAATACAATCAAAAGACCAAACGACACATCCAAGTTAGACTGAAGTC
>NW_011637651.1:0-252 GCF_000512975.1 Sesamum indicum
TAAGTCAGCAGTGATGTCATCATCAGAGTCAGCGCCCACATAAGCAGCATAGTCAGCGCCCACATCAGCAGTAGAGTCAGCGCCCACCGTCAGCATTTGCATCAGCATTTTTCACCTCCTTGCTGTGTGATGGAAACGCAGCTCCTCCATGAATCAGTGGCCGGATTTCTGTAAATCTGGTCGGAATAGTAACAGACCCTGAACCAGCACCTCCGTTCATCTTTTTCACCGCAGTTCGGCCACCAATATCGC
>NW_011637652.1:0-252 GCF_000512975.1 Sesamum indicum
TGCATTTTTTTTTCAATTTTATCATCTACAAACTTGAAAAGTTTGTTGAATGATGCCCCCTCCTTGTTTCTACTTTTTCATTTCCTTGTCTGTGCGTCTATTTATTTTTTTTGTGTGTGTGGTGTGTGGGTGTATGTGTGTGTGGGGAGTGGGGAATGTGTGTATGTGTGTGTGTGTGAGAGAGAGAGTGGGGTGGGTGTGTGTGTGTATGTGCGTGTGTGTGGGGTGTGTGTGGGGTGTGTAGGTGTATGT
>NW_011637653.1:0-252 GCF_000512975.1 Sesamum indicum
TTTTTTCCCTCGAGCGGGATTTGAACCCACGTCCGACTACCTGTTGAACTATACAAGAGGCCGCTCTACCGCTGAGCTACCGAGGTGGGGCTTAAGACGGGAAATCGAAATCGGCACACACGTTTTTTCATTCATTAGCTGTAACCAGCTGAGCTACCTGGACCTCTTTCCTAAAATATGCTTTTTGCTTACGCTTCTTCGTCAAGCTTTCGAGCAGAATATCCATACCTTTCTTTTAGTAGTGAATGAGAT
>NW_011637654.1:0-252 GCF_000512975.1 Sesamum indicum
GTCTCTAAGGAACAAGAATAATGTGAGGTTTATAAGGTGACTCTTGTGCAATACGATAATTTTAATGATTCTAAGGCCCTCATGGTATGTTCTCTTGTTTTCATCTTCCTACGACTTTGAATTATTTTGTATGCTCCATGACTTCTGGCTTTATGTGTTCTCTTTATCCATTTATGCTATTTCTTCGGATAGATGAAGTGCCAGAGCCCATATATGTAGCATGTAATTTTATTTTGTGCGACTCAAGTGTAT
>NW_011637655.1:0-252 GCF_000512975.1 Sesamum indicum
ATCAACATTCTTCTTCCACTCCTGGGAGAAACTTCGAGTAAGAGGGGATCTCACACTTTGGGGAATGTCAAAAGTGTGAGGAAGGAGCGGCTGCTGCCCAGTAATGATTTCAAAAGCGCTCTTGTTGGAGGTGGAAGAGCTCTTTTGAACATTGAAATATAGCTGAGCGACATCCAGGAGTTTCACCCAATCCTTCTGCGTACCTCGCACAAAGTGCCGAAGGTAGTCCTCCAATGTAGAATTAAAGCGTTC
>NW_011637656.1:0-252 GCF_000512975.1 Sesamum indicum
AGACTCTTTAATGCTTCCGCATTTAGCATACACATCTACAAGCGATGACGTAATATATTCATTTGCACCAAAACCGATTTTATACACCACGGCATGCACTTGTTTCCCCTCTATTAGTGCGGCCAAGGCAGAACAGGCACTAAGGACCGAAGATATGGTGAACATACTAGTTGCTGCATGAGACCTTTGTGCCCTTAGAAACAAACCTAAAGCTTCCTCATAAAGCTCATTGTGTACAAACCCAGCCATCAT
>NW_011637657.1:0-252 GCF_000512975.1 Sesamum indicum
TGTTTGAGGTAGGTGCCGCCAGAGTACCAATATTTCTGGTTTGAGAGCATGAAGGTAATCAATTTCAAATTAATTTGATTTTATCTAATAATCTCATTATTTAATGAATTTTACTAATATTTTATTTAATGTTATTATTGTAGATGATCTACTAGTGGCACTGTGACGATGAGTCAATGTTCTTGGTCTTCGACATGTTGGCCTTTAAGTATATGTGGAAGATACTATCTGTCTCCCTGTCCAGTTTGGTCA
>NW_011637658.1:0-252 GCF_000512975.1 Sesamum indicum
GATCTTGAGCCGCATATCGCTATTGAGACGCTCAGCGACAAGTTGGTTCCTTCGAAACCCAGCACACTTCAAGGAAAGCCCATGAACGAGGTTGGCAGCCTGGACACCCTCGCATTAGAAGAAAGTGATTCGGCAACAAAAAGAAATTCAGAGAATGCTTACCTGGACAAGCGAATGGGCAGCATGTTCTTCCAGTCGAGTAAAAGGACTCTGAAGCAAGGCTGCCTGGTCACGGGGTAAACAAGCTGCGTT
>NW_011637659.1:0-252 GCF_000512975.1 Sesamum indicum
AAGCAAGTTCGTTTCCCTTTTACACTAACTTGTAGGTATTATTATGCTTATCAAATTTACCACACAAATGCCTGGGACAAGACCTACGTTTGGTTCAAGTTTCGTCGAATTGTGAGAACGTTCAAAATTTAGTTTTTTTGCACGGTTTTATTAAAGCAAGTTCGTTTTCCTTTTACACTAACTTTTATTTATTATTACGCTTTGTAAATTTACGACACAAACGAATGGGTGTAGACCAGCGTTTGGGTCAAG
>NW_011637660.1:0-252 GCF_000512975.1 Sesamum indicum
AAAAATAGGCGACTCTTCCCTCGAATTAACGTTGGTGTCCATTTAAAAACACGCATGGAAAATCCTTCCACAAACCAAATTGACTTGATCCAAAGTTTTGTGTAATCTTCCTCTAGTGAAAATTTAATGAAGACATGTCGAACATTAATGGCCCCGACAAAGAAATCCCCACAGAATCCCTGGGCCAGCATCCATCGTCGAAGATTTTGCACGGATGGATAACCATGCGAAAATTTTCCTACCAAGGCATAA
>NW_011637661.1:0-252 GCF_000512975.1 Sesamum indicum
AGAGCTTGGGATGCACATAACCTTCCATTAGTAATTTCCCCTTAAACATTACTTTGTTTCACAAAGACAACACTACTTTGATTCACAAAGTTGAACCAAAAGACAATTACCAAAAAATGAACAAGAATAGAATCATCAACTTTATTAACAAAGCCATACACACACTCTCATTGTTCTATGAAAACATAACATTTGTTCCATTTACACAACGTAGATTGATTGACGGTTGAGTTGATCCTATCACTCAATTTA
>NW_011637662.1:0-252 GCF_000512975.1 Sesamum indicum
CGGGGTCTCTCTTTATTGAGATAATATAACTCTCTTTTCATCAGCCTTGAGTTGAGGATTCTGACCTAGCTCGATGACCCCTCTGTGAAGCTCTAGTCCTTTCTGCTTACAGTGCTGATAGTTCCGTGTCTCCAGCCTCTCATGCCTACCCCTCTTTCAACAAACTTGCTTGCTATCCCAGCGACCTTAGTTTTCGTGTCTAGCTTCACTAACTGTATTCCACCGCTTTCCAGATCTCGGAACCAGATCGAT
>NW_011637663.1:0-252 GCF_000512975.1 Sesamum indicum
TAACGACAGGAGAAAAAATTTCGTTGTAGTCTATGCCCTCTTTTTGCGTAAACCTTTTAGCAACTAATCTAACCTGGTATTTAATAGGGTTTTCTTATTTGATTTTATAAATCCACTTACAATCTATGGAGGCATTTTTTGATTTTGGCACAAAAATCCAGGTTTTGTTTTCTTTTAAAGTCTTCATTTGTTCATTCATAGCACTAAGCCACTGTTTGGATTTCAACGCCTCATCTAAGCTAGTGGGTTCAG
>NW_011637664.1:0-252 GCF_000512975.1 Sesamum indicum
AAAATGTCAACAGAGGAATGAACCTGCCACTCAGGAAGTAAATAACCAGCCCTATCTATATATGTATATCAAACACAGCCTAACCAAGATAAGTAGGCAACACGCATGGAATACAGTCAATTTAATTCCAACATAATCAGCTCTATTACACCACATAGCTATCTCACAATAACATAATCAATTAAACTTTCTTTTTTCTAGTTTGCTTACCAGAAGGTGATATCGTGTTTTTCACGTCAACTCAATCTCACC
>NW_011637665.1:0-252 GCF_000512975.1 Sesamum indicum
TCAAGTTTCGTCGAAGTCTAAAAACGTTCAAAATTTAGCTGTTTTGCACGGTTTTATTAAAGCAAAGTTTGTTTCCCATTTATAAAAACTTGTAGTTATTATTACGTTTAGCAAATTTATCTCACAAATTCTTAGGTCTAGACCAACGTTTGGGTCAAGTATCGTCGAATTCTAAGAACGTTCAAAATTTAGCTTTTTTGCACGGTTTATTAAAGCAAAGTTTGTTTACCATTTATACAAACTTGTAGTTAT
>NW_011637666.1:0-252 GCF_000512975.1 Sesamum indicum
CTGAAGAAGACTACACCTAAGCTGAAACTGGCACCTGAGAAATTCCAACTCCTGCTGACATATTATTTACCCGACGGGTAATAGGGAGCGACTGAGACTCTTGAAAGATCAAGTGCGCTTTCGTCCCCAGAAGGGGCACCCCCTTAATATAATATTTTTTTCTTTTCGGACGATTCCAAACTCTTTGCTTAGCTAAAAGATGTTAAACATTATTGCATCCAAGGTCATTCGCTGCTTGGGCCAGTCTTTCCA
>NW_011637667.1:0-252 GCF_000512975.1 Sesamum indicum
AGTTCATTTGATTTGGGACGCCTGGTGAGAGCTTTTGGGCATATGTTCCTATTTCTTTGGAATCTAAACCTGGTGGACAAGGTCGGGTAATAAGGGAAGAGAAGGTCCTCGTTCGGTTTCATACCTATGAATTGAATTCGATCTTGCCTGAAGCCAGCTCCACGGATGAGCCTAAAGATTTAATGGACATGTCAGGCCGCTTCGCTTTTATTGCATTGCTTGAGAATGGAAAAAAAGTGACCTGGGAACTTC
>NW_011637668.1:0-252 GCF_000512975.1 Sesamum indicum
ACAATTTATTTAAGGTATGTCTGCTACCATTTGGAATCTTATCGATCTTTGCACTAGTTGGATGGGATGTTTAACTTATTTGTTAGCATCGTTGTGTTATATGTTTCAGTTCGGAGACCGTGATGGAGTAGGTTCTGAAGTTCTTCTTCAACATCCTTTAGGAGTTTTTTGCGGAAATGATGGTCAAATTTATCTGGCGGATTCATACAATCACAAGGTACATGACATAAAATTTTAGTAATAGCGGCAAGA
>NW_011637669.1:0-252 GCF_000512975.1 Sesamum indicum
TCTGGAAGATAGAAGAGGGATTCCCAAGTACCTCATTGGTAGGTGGCCCTCCTGGAACCCCATAGCTGCTATAAGATCTGATCCTTCCATCCTTGCGCTGATCGGGAGATAATGACATGGCTTTTTTGTACGTTCAGCTGAAGTCCAGACCATTCTGCAAATCGATCCAATCCCATCTTGCGGACTCTGAGAGAGTCCAAGTCAGCTCTACAGAAAAGCAGGAGGTCATCAGCGAATCCCAACTGGAATACT
>NW_011637670.1:0-252 GCF_000512975.1 Sesamum indicum
AATCATAAAATACAGCTAAATGTCGAACATTCCCACAATTCCACGAAACTTGACTCAAATGTAGGTCTAGACCCATGCATTTGTGTGGTAAATTTCCTAAGCGTAATAATAACTACAAGTGAATACGAACGGGAAGCAAACTTTCTTTAATAAAATCGTGCTAAACAGGTTAATTTTGAACGTTTTCAGAATTCCATGAAACATGACCCAAACGTAAGTTTAGACCTATGCATTTGTGAGGTGAATTTGTTA
>NW_011637671.1:0-252 GCF_000512975.1 Sesamum indicum
TTAATAAAGAGGAAAAACGAAGATTTGTACTTCGATAGAAGTGGAATATTAAAGAATTAGTAGAAATTGTATGAATAATATTTAATATTATATTTAAAAGAAATTATGATATTCTCGATATATTAACTGTATGTGGTATAACTCATTATAGGATATGGGGGTGAGGTGAAAGGACTGATAATTAGCGATTGAGTAGAAAGAAACGTTGTAAGGGCGAGGTAAGTAAATAATTAGTATTATCTATATATATAT
>NW_011637672.1:0-252 GCF_000512975.1 Sesamum indicum
AACAAATTAATTTAAAGCTAGTAATCAATAATATTCAACTTGAAAATCGAACATTTCTAATAAGGAAATACAATGTTATTCATTGTTGCAGATAAATTTTATTTTGCAAGAGTATACATGGATTATGAGTGCATATCATGAGAACAATCTTTATAAGCTAATCAAGGGACAGATTTTTGTTCGAAATCTGCTTTCTTCTGGCTTTGTCCATTTTTGCAAAAGCAATAGCCATTAAGGCAAACTCTTTGTTTA
>NW_011637673.1:0-252 GCF_000512975.1 Sesamum indicum
TGTCTTCGAATTTCCGGGTTCATATTATGTGTAAATATAGAATCAAATGATGGCATGTATGGAGCATTTGGAGTGTAAACAGTCGATGGACCTGTTTCCGGATAACAGCTCGACGGACCGGCCTCCGTGCAAACAGTAGATGGCCCGGCCTCGGCATAAACGCTCGACGGACCAGCCTCTCCGAATGCGTTGCCACGAGCTGTTTCAGCCGGTCTAACTCGAACATTTGGATAACGTGAACTAGAAAAGTTC
>NW_011637674.1:0-252 GCF_000512975.1 Sesamum indicum
TGGCATGCTCATAATATCCTAAATACCTTCTTCTTGTATGAATCATTTACAGGTGACATGTAACCTCCGATACCACAAATTTTCTTCCTTCTTTGGCAAGAATGGTAAACATTATCTCTTAAAAACTTGCCTGTGGTTTGATTTCTTTGGAGCATTAGTTATAGAGATCTATATACTATATCTGGCATGCTCATAATATCCTAAATACCTTCTTCTTGTATGAATCATTTACAGGTGACATGTAACCTCCGA
>NW_011637675.1:0-252 GCF_000512975.1 Sesamum indicum
CTACGACATAGTCAAAGGAAGGAGGACCAGTGAAGCAGTTGAGCAATCGAAGATTGTCTTGCCCCTTTTCTCTCTTTCTTTGGATCTAGCTATTGGACATCGTTGCCCGGTCCTTACTTCGGTCGAAAGGGCTTCGAAAGAACTCTTAAAAGAAAGAAGGATGCAGCGAGTGAGCCTGTTAATTCTTATGATCGGTATACTCCTTTGCTTTGGACTTTTAGATCGTTAGCTTCTTTTCTTAGCTTAGGAAGG
>NW_011637676.1:0-252 GCF_000512975.1 Sesamum indicum
ACCAGCAATAAATTTGTCTTCCACGTACTCTCTGAATACTTTTTTCATGGTGTCAGATGGCTTTCACACGCTAATTGCATTCAAGGCTGGGTTTACTTCGCATACCAAGCTGTTTTAAAATTGAATATCTTGAAAATAAGTGCAACCAAGCTGTTTTAAAATCTGACCTCAGGCATCATATAATTTCGGGGAACTAGATCGAATACTCCCTCAGTTCCATATTGAACTGACATGGAGCTTTACATAGATTTT
>NW_011637677.1:0-252 GCF_000512975.1 Sesamum indicum
TGTACCCGATTAGTCGGGTACCTAGTTCAATCGGGTTCGGGATCGGGTTAATTTTTACACTATCCAACTTGTCGGGTATCCGACCCAAAATACTCGAACCCAATCCAACGCCCACACCTACCTCCATCTCTATTGCTTGGTTAAAACTTTAATTTACTAGATGAAGTTGTTGATAATTGTCTAGCTAAAATTGAAAATTGGATAGGGATGTTAACCAATGGGTTGGTTAAATGTCGATGATATAACCAAACT
>NW_011637678.1:0-252 GCF_000512975.1 Sesamum indicum
CTTAACATCGTCCGGTGAGAATGGAAGGAGTAGGTGAGCAGCTTCCTCATCGGTAATAATATGCCTTTCCCACAGTCTAAGGTAGCGAATATCCATCGGTACACGTCGTCTGGTACCTCCTAAGAGGTTTTGATAGTATGAGAGAAACTCAAGAGCGACTTCCCCTTGTTCTGTGTGGGTGGTTCCATTCTCATCGTTTATCTGTAAGATTCTGCTTGTCACCCGTCTTTGAGCAATTTTGCGAAAGAAGAC
>NW_011637679.1:0-252 GCF_000512975.1 Sesamum indicum
ATTTACCTTATTTGAATGTTGGTGATATTAATTGTTTATAGATTTTTTTATTAATTATCATATTCAATATAAAATGTCTCAGTGATGTGTAATTAATGAATAAGATATTATATAATAATTAAAATATTAAATTATTTATTTAATATATTAATAAAATTAGTTACTAGGTTATAAAACTTATCATTATTTTAACTAATAACAAAATTTTTATTATAGGGGCAATTAGTTACGAGGTTACGATGTTCAAAATTG
>NW_011637680.1:0-252 GCF_000512975.1 Sesamum indicum
AAAGAGGCTTCAAAGCCTTCAACTTTCGAGTGACAACATACATTGACTCCTCGATATGCTCTTCACAGTAGCCATAAAGTCCTGAGACATAGCAATTATTATCAAATCTAAACATAGTAACCAATCTCGGCTCATTGTCCCCATAAAAGACCAACTGCGAGTGGTCAGAGCTTTGGCGGCGTAAGGCTATGATAGGAAGTTTTCAACACCGTTCCAACCAACAATCATTAAGCAACATACAATCAAGGCGCT
>NW_011637682.1:0-252 GCF_000512975.1 Sesamum indicum
CTCCGATTCCGGCATTGTGCAACCTCCAGAGATGCCCCCACCACCCCTCAACTCGGACGAGTTTCCTCCGTTCGGCAGTCAACTCAACCGAGCCGACGTGGCCGAGCCTTATCGACCAGCCACCATGCATCAACCCAACTTGCAAGATTCCCCTCCCGCCAAAGCTGCACAACCCCCGCCGGGGACTCAGAATCAGGCAAAGAAATCCTTCTTGGACGCAGTTAACTCACAATCCACTTCGGCCTCGTTCCC
>NW_011637683.1:0-252 GCF_000512975.1 Sesamum indicum
ACATAGGTGTTATGGGTATAATTTTCTTCATTTTGTTCACATCCTCGGGCTGCCTCACTTGCCTATTGGGGAACTGACAAGGTATTAGGATCGATACTAGACAAGACGGCTATGATTGGTATTCACGGAGCTGGGTAGTAAGGAGTGAGGAGCTCGGCGGCATACCGCTCATTCTCCAATCCATTTACTCTCGGGTAAGTTTGGAATGGGGACCAAAATGAGTACGTTGGATGAAGAAGATGGCTCCATACG
>NW_011637684.1:0-252 GCF_000512975.1 Sesamum indicum
TTTCTACTCAATCGCTAATTGTCAGCCCTTTCACCTCACCCCCGTATCCTATAATGAGTTATACTACACACTATTAATATATCGAGAATATTGTAATTACTTTTAAATACAATATTAAATATTATTCGTACAGTTTTTAATAATTCTTTAATATTCCACTTCTATCGAACTATAAATCTTCGTTCTAGTTCTTCTCAATAACTCGACACTATAGGCTTCATAAAAGTATTTATAATTTGCCAGGTGAGTCAT
>NW_011637685.1:0-252 GCF_000512975.1 Sesamum indicum
GGAAGGATTCGACACGCATATCTGTCTAGTCCCATTGTGCAAGTATAGGATTTCTTTTTCTTACTTTCCTGAAAGCAGGGATAAGACATGCAAGGTTCGATGAAATTGACTCGACCAACAGGAGAGGAAGGTCTAAGCAACTAGTAGATTAGCCGATTACCAAACCGTTGAGGGAATGGAAAGGAGTAGCCTGGTCACAGATACACCAGCTCCGAAGTCAAAGACAGCGGAAAACGAGAAGTCAGGATATTC
>NW_011637686.1:0-252 GCF_000512975.1 Sesamum indicum
CCTTACTCTTCCTCATGTGAACCGTTCCTTCTACTTGACCCGCCAAGATCATTTTTCTCCGTTTTTCCGTCCATCCTTTCCCCGATGGTTCCCTGACAGATGGGCAGTGCTCCTCCATGGCCTTCTTACTCGCTATCTCAATCATCTGCTGCTTCTCTTCCTCGGTTAGATGCCACCTTCTCTCTTGTTCACGCATTGATGATTCTGACATGGCGAATTCTTCCTCAAACCAAATCTAAAGGAGCTTTCCTC
>NW_011637687.1:0-252 GCF_000512975.1 Sesamum indicum
TCCGGTCAAAATACCTCGATGCATCTGAATCAGACGGATGGCACATGGATCCCTCTTCCGTTCGATTGTTGACATGCCATGTTATTTGCTTGGCAGTCTCTTCTGAAACAGACAACCTTTGCAAGCGAGCGGTATCTGACAGGTACCTAAGAATGCTATATGATGTCTTCTTGTGATTAGAATTTTGCTACCTGGTTGACTTGTACGTAGCTTCTCCGCAAAACTTGCAGTAGTCCAAATCAATGTTGTCCT
>NW_011637688.1:0-252 GCF_000512975.1 Sesamum indicum
GTGGAATATTCATACCTTTTTGCGAGTCTTTCAAGGAAGCTAAGGCAAGCTAGCCTATCGATCTAATTTGAGTGCCCTTTAAAAAGAGCATCCAATCTTCTCTAAGCAGAAGAAAGCTAGCTCCTCACAACAAGGGGACAAAGAGCTAAGAGCACCGGATCTGCGACATTCAACTTAGAATAGACCTGGTAGTTCTCGGCCACCTGGAGGATTTTCATCTAATCTCTCAGACTATATCGAGCTAGCCCATTC
>NW_011637689.1:0-252 GCF_000512975.1 Sesamum indicum
AAATGTTGAGGAAGCTATGAAATCAGAAAAATGGCTTAGTGCCATGAAAGAAGAGATGAGCTCATTAAAACTGAACAATACATGGACACTAGTTCCTAGGCCCAAGAACTCCTCCGTAGTTGGTTGCAAATGGCTTTTTAAGATTAAACAAGAAAACCCCATTAAGTATAAGGCTAGATTAGTAGCAAAAGGGTTTACTCAAAAAGAAGGCATAGATTATAATGAGATATTTTCTCCCGTTGTGAAGTACAC
>NW_011637690.1:0-252 GCF_000512975.1 Sesamum indicum
TAGAATGCGTCAGCGGGAGGCGAACGGGAAGAGAGAGAGAGAGGGGAGGTGATCGAGGGAGAAAGAGAGGGAGAAAGAGAGGGCGAGAAGAAAAAATCTGTTAAGTTTCAAATATATATTAAGTTTTGGAATGGGCTTAGAAATGCTCTTTTATAACTAAACCGTTCCTAAGTCCGTTCCAAAATAAGATAAATGACATCATTTCATGTGCTAAATAGATTTTGGGTGAATATTTGACACGGTCACTTATTG
>NW_011637691.1:0-252 GCF_000512975.1 Sesamum indicum
GAATATGTACAATATTTTTATTGTATTAAATTCCTCCTAATCCGAGTCAAGATTTTGTCTTTTGATGCCTCCTTTCCATTTCACATGAAATTTTCAATAAAACCTTGAAAATCCAAGTTGACCAAACTCGCAAGCGTATGCACCATCATTCTCTATCCAAATTCTCTCTCTATTTTTCCAACGCACAGGCAACAAGCTCCATTAAATTCACTTCATTTTAGTTAATTCAATACAGAACTACACCTGCATTCT
>NW_011637692.1:0-252 GCF_000512975.1 Sesamum indicum
ACGGCATGGGAGAAGCCATGGGGGACGAGAGAATAGCCAAGGAATGCTACGTGAGTACCCTTAAAAGATCACGTGAGAAACTGAATGAAGCGGCCGATGAGAAAACAAAGAGAAAGATGACTGATGGAAGATATGAGATGAGAGACACCGCGAAAGGACACGTAGGAACAACCTATGGGGAGAAAAGAGTTGAAGCCCTAGAAGAGTTGAAGGTGATCCTCGGCGAGAAAACGATGAAGATAGGCACGGCGA
>NW_011637693.1:0-252 GCF_000512975.1 Sesamum indicum
GTATTAAAGAAGTCCAGTACTGCCGAACTCACCTCCTGTCCAACTATAGGCCATGCTGCTTTGAAGAAGCCTGATGAGTATCCGTCCGGGCCTGGGGCCTTGTCCTTAGCAATGTCAAAAACCGCCTGTTTGACATTTGCTGGTGTGAACGGTAATAGTAAAGCGGTTGACTCCTCATTATTCAAGATGTGCCTAGCCCACGGTCTGAGAAACCGAATGTCAATACGTGCTCTTCGTCTATCTCCTCCTAGC
>NW_011637694.1:0-252 GCF_000512975.1 Sesamum indicum
TGTATCTTGGATGTGGTCATTACAAGACTTTTTCAGTGCAATTACAATATGTAGTGAGGGCGGTGGGTTCCAAGATAGAATCCATCACCTGCAGTATATGATAGTAGAGTCTCCTATGCGCTCTGAGATGGTTGCTACTCTTAGAGTCTGTGGTCACAGCGATTGGTTGAGTAGTTAGTGGTTTCCTACATCAATCAATAGAGCAAACGCATCTCGAGTTATCGAGCATAGTATCTAGTCCAGGATGGGACT
>NW_011637695.1:0-252 GCF_000512975.1 Sesamum indicum
CCTAAATTGCATTAACTGTTACAAATACCATTGTTAAAACCATTTCAAATAAGTGTTCCTAAATAGTGGCCAACCGTTCCTATTACCATTGCTATTTCAGTTTTAAGTTCGTGTCCCAAACTCAGAAAACGATTGCTAATACCATTACTAAAATAATTTTATATACGTGTTCCTAAATAATACTGACCATTCCAATTAAAAAATAAATTTTTCTTGACAAATTTAATATTAGGAACGATTTTCATAGTTTGT
>NW_011637696.1:0-252 GCF_000512975.1 Sesamum indicum
GGGATCGACCCAGAGGTCATCGTACATCGGTTGAATGTAGACCCCACTGCTCGACCTGTGCAGCAGAGAAAGAGAAATTTCAGCAGGGAAAAGAACGACGCTATCAGGCAAGAGGTCGAGAAGCTGCAGAAAGCTGGGTATATATCGGAAATCCAATACACGAACTGGCTTTCCAATGTAGTGCTCGTCCCAAAATCTTCGGGAAAATGGCGGATGTGTGTGGATTTCACGGATCTGAACAAGGCGTGCCCT
>NW_011637697.1:0-252 GCF_000512975.1 Sesamum indicum
ATGGCATGTGAACATGGAATTCCATTTGCACCCCACTTGCCACAAGAACACATACGATGCTTCAATTTGACAACATAAGTACGGGAGCCCTGTCCGGTCAAGCTCAAAGTTACCACTGAGGCAGATTGTTGGGTATAGTCAAATTTCTGAACAATGTGACGTACTGCCTCTGCCTGTCGCGCTTCGAACAACTTAAACGCAAAATCAGCCCATTGTTGATTTGCATTGATCATACGATTACACCGTGTAGAG
>NW_011637698.1:0-252 GCF_000512975.1 Sesamum indicum
TGTTGCTGTAACAAGTTCATCAGTTTGAACAGGGAAGAAGGGGGAACTCGTAATCGATGGAAATAGGAACGTGTCTTCGTTATTCAAAATGCGAGTTTATTAGTTCTGGTTTTGCTCTGCTAACGCGTTTATATAAACGTTGAGTTATTTTCTTATTTCACGCTTCTTTTAGTGAAGAACAACTTTGTTGACGGTTGTAAGAGGAAGGCTATTAAAGACACCTTAGCCTTTGTCTTCATAACAGCAGAAGTA
>NW_011637699.1:0-252 GCF_000512975.1 Sesamum indicum
AATGCTCAAAATTTAGCTGTTTTGCACGGTTTTATAAAAACAAGTTTGTTTCCCTTTTATACTAACTTGTATGCATTATTTCGCTTAGCAAATTACAACACAGATGCTTTAGTCTAGACCAACGTTTGGGTCGAATTTCGTCGAATTCGGAGACCGTTCAAAATTTAGCTGGTTTGCACGGGTTTATTAAATCAAGTTTGTTTCCTTTTATACTAACTTATAGTCATTATTATGCTTAGCAAATTTACAACA
>NW_011637700.1:0-252 GCF_000512975.1 Sesamum indicum
TCGAAAGGTATAAAGCACGGTTAGTTGCTAAAGGGTACAGCCAAGTTGAAGGGGAGGATTACAATGACTGTTTTGCACCTGTTGCAAAAGCAGTCACTGTAAGGCTCTTCTTAGCTGTGGCTGTGGGAAAGAAATGGCCTATCCATCACCTTGATGTTAATAATGCCTTCTTGCATGGCACTCTTGATGAGGATATATATATGGAGCCTCCTCAAGGCTATAAAATTCCACACGGCAAGGTCTGTAAATTGG
>NW_011637701.1:0-252 GCF_000512975.1 Sesamum indicum
GGCTCAGGTTTTAAGCCAGATCCAAATGAAAAAGGGACGCGGTCACCACAAAGTACCGTTCCCAAAAAACAGCCCTCACAAACCCACGGTTGCACCTCCCGAACTACCCAAGAACTCGAGTCACACAGACCCGATATAAACACCCAAAAAACACACAGTGGAAATCACAGAGATTTATCAAGGAGGAGAGTATCAGAAAACAGATTTCAGTTCGCGCGCGGAGCAGGGAAAGAAAGCCCCCTTTTATAAAGT
>NW_011637702.1:0-252 GCF_000512975.1 Sesamum indicum
TAAGGAAGATGATCTCTCCTTAGAGATACTATAGTGACAGACTATACCTCCCTCTTCTGAAATTATCAAAGCCTCAGCTCCAAGTTCTCTTCATTGTAAAAAAAAAGGCGCAAAAGGGAAGTTCCAAACTACCCTCACTTAAATAAACCAATAAACAAATAAAAAGTAAACAATTATGAGGCCTTCCACCCCTTTCAAGTTTACAATATTTCCGTGCCTAATCTCCTTAGTCTGCAGAAATATAAATGTGTA
>NW_011637703.1:0-252 GCF_000512975.1 Sesamum indicum
GGTGAGTAATAAATTCTGTCGGACTTTCCCCTTTCAGTTTGCTATAGCCAATTCCTTGCTGTTTTGTGGACATTTTGCTGCATGAACGAGTCCAGTTCGTGGCCTGAAGCTTGTTGAACGTTCATTTTGCTGTTGGTGCTATGTTTCCTCTATTTTTCAGGGTAATTTCGGCTTCCGGTGGTAGGTGGGAACTTTTCGTTTCTGGGTCAGCAAAAGCCTGCCTTTTTTTTTGCTGCATAGTCTGCTTTTACT
>NW_011637704.1:0-252 GCF_000512975.1 Sesamum indicum
ACATATTGTTTACTTGAATGAGATTACAACGAAGTACATCCCATTCAAAAAAATGAGCAACACCCATAGTAATAAATCAATTGGAAACCATTGAAAAGCCATCCAAGAATATTTTTCAAAATAACAAACTTACTAGATATAAAAAGAAAACTATTGCACCATAGTGCAAAATTATGAATATCAAGATTTCAAGATAACAATATACACACATAAAACAAAACATGTGTAATGAATGAAATGAAGAGTGGGAGC
>NW_011637705.1:0-252 GCF_000512975.1 Sesamum indicum
GTATCAACATCAATATGAATTAAACAATCAAGAGAAAGAAATTGAAAAATAGAATCAACAAAATTCACAAATAAAGTAACACAACTATATTCATTAAGGACATTTCCTAAAAAAGAAAAAGAATCTTACAATAGTATGCTACTATAAGCCATATAATAATTATTATATTAGTGCTTAGCATATAATAATTATTATATTAGTACTTAATAAATAATAAGTATAAATTATATTTTTTTAACAATTCAGAATTAT
>NW_011637706.1:0-252 GCF_000512975.1 Sesamum indicum
GAATCTTGGATAGCTTATCTTTAGATAGGAGTCCAATTCCTATTATAGAAAACTTGATAAACAATGTTTGCGTTTTAGACTTTCAAGATGTCTTTATATCATTCCGAATGATCGGGACATTCTGAACCTCTAAAACACTTGAAACACAATTGAGCTCCCATTGACTTTCCACCTTGTTTTGGACCAAGTCATGTACCTCATGAACTCATCAAAATAAGTATGTAGGGCATCCAAACCTAGTATGAACTCCAA
>NW_011637707.1:0-252 GCF_000512975.1 Sesamum indicum
AGAGGAGTCCATTGGATGGAGGAGCCCAAGAATAAATTAATAAGATTAATTTATATTGGGCTTGCCCTTATTGTTTAATACATTAGACTTATTAATTAATAAAAGTTTATTGGACTCATATATTTAATTAGATTAAATATATGATGGACTTAATTAAGTTGAGTTTAATTAAATTAGATTCAATTAGAATTATTGGGCCTTGTATTTTATTTAATAAAATCGGCCAATGCAAGCCCATAGCTAAGTTGGTGG
>NW_011637708.1:0-252 GCF_000512975.1 Sesamum indicum
CGTAAGAATAGTTCCTGATATATATACCAAGGAATTTCTTAATATGGGCCATCCACTTAATATAATCAATGATTTTATTCACAGAAATCTTCTTTATCCATGCTGCAGTCCTCAAAGGATACCATCATTCATATGTAATGACATATATATAGAACCTATTCCATCTGACTATCTTACTGAAATCTTGAATTCTCAATTACCAGAAAAATATCTAACTAAAGATAAAAAGAAATGGGATCAAAAGGTATCAGA